>NW_027504846.1:0-45913 GCF_021521415.1 Bidens hawaiensis | reverse complement strand
ACTCGAACTTGAGCCCTGGCCGGCTCACAGATGTTAACGCCACACAAGCAACCAGTTGGACTAGCTCGTCTGCTGGTTAAAGAATATAAACATAAATTTAAATGCAGAAATTGTTAAATCCCCAATTAGTTTAAGAACCCTAATTCAACAATTGGTTATAAGTTAAGATTTGATTTAATTAACCATAGGGTTTTTGTAGTATGGTGACCGATGAACATAACCATGCAATTAATTACCTCATTAAATGATCGGACGATGCTTAAATGGTCACTAAAGAGACGGCTAGCGGAATGATTAAGAACATGTTGCAGATGGCAAAACTAATATGATTAGATTAGGGGGTATTGCAGGCGATGGTATAAGGACTGTGTGGGTCGATTTAATTGAATTATTATCATCATTATATGGTATAACGTTAGACGAGTGCCGGTGGCGATCAAAATAATAAATTCGTAATATAAACGATCTTGTTTTCAAATTGGTTAAATCTGTAGGCGGAAATAGGCATGGTGAATGATTTCCCTATATTAATTCCATAATTTGGACGAGAATTGTGGTGCAAGTATGATAAACGGGTCCCGGATATGGTATACGGGTTAGGGTAAATGGGTTGGCTGGGTTGGAATAATAATTATATAAATTTTAGCTAAATTGGAAATCTAGTCCTTTTAAATTATAAATGGATATAAGATTGGGTTAAAGCTAGTTAAGGGGTGAAATGTGTATATTAATGAATGTTAAATGAACATTAAGTATATATATAATTAAATAATATAATATTTAGTGATTAGTTTACCAAAAAAGCAAATGGGTTGAGTAACGGATATAATATATTAGGTGAAAAAACCGAGCTGTTACAATTGCGCCCATCCCCCTTTGCCATCGACCTCGCCTTCGGACTCATACTCGTACTCGCCCGTGCCTGTGCGCGTCGGGTGCTTCGCACCCTCCGCTGGGACCAATGGGTGCATGCTAAGCATAAAAGAATATTACTATGGAAACTTTATCCCTTATAAAGAGCTTCCAAATCTTTCCCACTTTCCATGTGGGATAGGTTTTATCTTCCTAATTTATACTCATGTGGAATGCTTCCACTTTCTTCTATCTTTCCATGTGAGATGGATTTTCCTTTTCCGTATCCTTAACATGGGTTGAACTTATCCATGAAATATTTTTATTTTCTTTTGAAATAATTTATATTTCCTTATTTAATTTTCTTATTTCCTATTTTGGAGGATACTTTTGATCCTTCAACTTTACTAAGTTGTCAAATTTGGATCAAGATTTTAGGGGTGTTACAAAAAACTAAGACATTCATTCCACCTGGCCGGAGGCCGGAAACCACTTTTCCGGCGAAGGTCGCTGATCACCGGAGGTTTATGAGGATGGCAGCTGGGTGGTTGACGGCTGCTACTATGGTGGCCGGTGACGTTTGATGCCAGAGGTGGAGGTAGAAGGAAGAGATAAGGCGGCGGTGGTGGCTATGAAGGTGGTGTTTGGCCATGGATGGGGTGGCCGGAGGCTGGAAGCCGGTTATCCGACGGCTGGTGACCGAAATCAGTTTTCCGACGCCGGTCTGGGTGGCGGCTATGGTGGCTGCACATAACATGGTCATCTCATCTCTTGTTTAATGTTTGTGCCCTAAAAGGATATGGAAATGGGTGCCTGGTTTATTATATGGATTTTAATTAAAACCAAATTGATTTTATTTTTGGTCTATAAGGTTTGGGCTGATAAATGATTGGTGAGGCAATAGAATTTATACACTTTGTTTATTCTTTATGAAGTCGATTCAAGCCGAGTGTGTCGTTTATTTTTCAGGGTTGGCCAAATTAAAGAAAGTCAAATGCGTCGTTTATTTTTCGGTGTAAATCATCCACCCAAGGGGAGCTCACCTTGGGTGTGTTGTTTTTTTGTTTATTATATTAATCTTTTAACCGACAACGCGATCATTCATATATCTTATCTTTATATCATTTATGTTCGGTCATTTAATTTACCGCACCCGTCTCGAACCATAATCAAGAGCATAACTGTTCGCGTGGTCGTTTTGGGACCTACACTTATTATATTATCCATTTATTATATACTCGATCGTTTAATTTACCTCACCCATCTCGATCGTTTATCAAGTACAAAATCCGTTCATTTGTCGCATCCGGTTTTGGGACATACAGGATAGGATTATTTGAACACTATTATTAAGCATATAATTTTTGAATAATAAATTGAAAGCTTCTGCATCTCTCTCTTTCTGTTATTTCTAGTGTTATTCTTCCAGTATTATCCATTGTTTCATAACTAGGGGCAGTGGGGGTGCTTGTGATGGTGGTTGTTTGTGATCAATGGCGAAGCTTGGACGAAAGTGCATGGGCACGCTGGGCCACCATATAAGATTGTCTGTGCTTGTGATGGTGATCACAACTGTAGTTGCAGCAAAGGTGGGGGTAGCATTGTTCGATAAATAGAAAATTTAAATTTTGATCACCAACGTTTAGATATGGTCGTATATCCGAGTGGTTCATAGAATATTGATGCATGTGTTGATCCGTCTAATGACAATTGGATTGATGGATCACTTCTTTTTGTCAATTCGGACACTAAAATGGATCCGATCATATCATATATCCACTACTAGAAAACAAGTCATTTTTCCACAAAACTTTTCTAAAAATTTCCTACGACAAGTAGTTCCAACAGATTTCAAACAAAAAAAATAAGCTCCAACTTTGCTACAACATTATCTAATAAATATTATGTTAGTCAAAATAGTTTTTGTAGGAAGGTTGTAGGAAGTTTACAACCACATGTTTTTGTAGCAATTTTGTAAGAAAAGTTGTTGGAAAACGGTTGAAAACGATTTTCAAGCATGTGTTTTTCCAACGTAACCTTTTGTTGGAAAATTGTTAGAAATTGGATTTTTCAACTAATTTCCTACGAATTCAGTTGTGGATAAACATCTATTTTTCTAGTAGTGATCAGGGTCTATATATCAAGATGGATACAAGCTTTTTCCAGTTTAGATATACTAATGAAAAACTATTGTTGATCATGTGTGTTCAATGAGATCTATCCGAATGGAGATAGTGATACTACATCAAAATTATTCAGTGTACGAACAGTCATTCTGATGAGCTTTGCCCCTTTGGAACTTGACTTGGCCATACAAACCTGGAGATCCTCATCACTTGAAATTGGAAGACAGCTATCTTCGGTGTCTTCATACTCAACACAGAACTTTTGGTGCTTTAATTCGGCGAATCTCTGTGTTACGTTGTTGTCCAGGTCGGTGAATTTAGAGGAAAGGGGCAGTGTAAACTTGATCATATCATCATTGTATTTAACTTTTATTGTCTTCCCCATATATGTTGATTTTAAGCCTCAACCTTTAAAAGGAGCAAAACAGAAGTCATAAACTTTGTGTAACAAAGCTTTCTTAATTTCTTTTTGTCATTTGTTAACACCCTCTCAACTCTAGTTGGGACTCATATCTCAATATGATTACGCTGCAACTCGCAAACAAGATTAATTAAAGAAAAAACTAACCTTCAGTAACTTGTGAATTTGTTCAAAATCTTCAAAGTAGCTTTCTTTTGGGACAGGTGTGACAAATTCAATGACTCCCACAGGTTCATTCCCAGCACCCAGGTCATAATACACAGGCAAAACTAACTGTCCCATACCTCCTACATCTGCCGAATGCTGATCTGCTAGACTAGTCACATTACGGCTTGTCCGATGGTCCGCAATTCCAGTTTGAGCTACACGGCCAGCTAACCAGTTGCCCACACTTGTTTCTAATCCAACAAAACGATTAGGGTTTTCAAGACATCTCTTCCTGTAAACCTCAAGTCCTTCATGATCTCGAGTCGAGAAATAGGTTTGATCTGACAAAAGAAGATTGCACCCCATTTCCTCCGAGTTAGAAGGTGTGTGTTCCCAAAGTAGAAGTAACCCAGATTCGTTGCGGAAGTTAAAATTCTTAAAACATCTGTCAACGGAGTATTCTATATTGGAACCTGCGAGACTAATATTATGACTTCCAGAATCATGGATTGATTGGAATCTATAGCTTCCATGGCAAACAAAAGCATTGATCACTTCAGCCGGTTCGAAAAAGAGAAACTAATGAACTCGGTGGGTTCTGAAAGCCATGGTTCAGTCCCATGTGTTTATACAAGGAATCCACTCCGCCTAAGACCACATTGAATAATAATAGGTCAATTAAACCTACTTGAACTACATTCTTAACCAACAACCATCAAACAAGCAAACGAATCCTAGAACCGGAGATTGTTTTACTTCAGTTCTCGTACGGATAAGAACCCCAAAATATAAAGATCTTCTTGTCCGAATCTTCTATAAGATCCTTTCCTTAACCCTAGAAACGAAATAATAATGGATCATGACATCGCAAGCTTCTTACAGCTTCTAATAAACAAAACTTAAGTTTAACATGAGCTTACTTGATTGCTTCGAGACTGTACGTCGATGAGTAGTATATAGATACAGCGAGGCTAATGATGTTGGATCGAGAAGAAGATGGAAACAGTGGAGAAGAGTGTATCTTTAGGGCGCATAACGACGGTGATGATGTCTTGGGTTCACGGCGGTTATAATTTGCCTCGCCGTCATGTACTTAATCGCCGCCAATGTGTTGGATATTTGTTTTTTAATTAATAAAAGTTAGGACTTTTACCGGAAAGGAACAAAAGGGGTACAAGTAAACTAGTTATTGGATTGTTTCGTTTCCAATATTTCATTTAGCCCCATTTATTTGTAAGATTGTTTTCTAGTGTTATTCTTCCAGTATTATCCATTGTTTCATAACTAGAGGCAGTGGGGGTGCTTGTGATGGTGGTTGTTTGTGATCAGTGGTGAAGCTTGGACGAAAACGCATGGGGCACCCTGGGCCACCATATAAGATTGTCCGTTCTTGTGATGGTGATCACAACTGTAATTGCAACGAAGGTGGGGGTAGCATTGTTGGATAAATAGAAAAATTAAATTTTGATCACCAATATTTAGATATGGTCCTATATCCGAGTGGTTCATAGAATATTGATGCATGTGTTGATCCGTCTAATAACAATTCGATTGATGGATTACTTCTTTTTGTCAATTCGGACACTAAAATGGATCCGATCATATCATATATCAGGGTCTATATATAAAGATGGATACAAGCTTTTTCCAGTATAGATACACTAATTAAAAACTATTGTTGATCAAGTGTGTTCAATGAGATCTATCCAGATGGAGATAGTGATATTACATCAAAATTATTCAGTGTACGAACAGTCATTCTGATGAGCTTTGCCCCTTTGGAACTTGACTTGGCCATACAAACCTGGAGATCCTCATCACTTGAAATTGGAAGACAGCTATCTTCGGTGTCTTCATACTCAACACAGAACTTTTGGTGCTTTAATTCGGAGAATCTCTGTGTTACGTTGTTGTCCAGGTCGGTGAATTTAGCGGAAAGGGGCAGTGTAAACTTGATCATATCATCATTGTATTTAACTTTTATTGTCTTCCCCATATATGTTGATTTTAAGCCCTCAACCTTTAAAAGGAGCAAAAGAGAAGTCATAAACTTTGTGTAACAAAGCTTTCTTAATTTCTTTTTGTCATTTGTTAACACCCTCTCAACTCTAGTTGGGACTCATATCTCAATATGATTACGCTGCAACTCGCAAACAAGATTAATTAAAGAAAAAACTAACCTTCAGTAACTTGTGAATTTGTTCAAAATCTTCAAAGTAGCTTTCTTTTGGGACAGGTGTGACAAATTCAATGACTCCCACAGGTTCATTCCCAGCACCCAGGTCATAATACACAGGCAAAACTAACTGTCCCATACCTCCTACATCTGCCGAATGCTGATCTGCTAGACTAGTCACATTACGGCTTGTCCGATGGTCCGCAATTCCAGTTTGAGCTGCACGGCCAGCTAACCAGTTGCCCACACTTGTTTCTAATCCAACAAAACGATTAGGGTTTTCAAGACATCTCTTCCTGTAAACCTCAAGTCCTTCATGATCTCGAGTCGAGACATAGGTTTGATCTGACAAAAGAAGATTGCACCCCATTTCCTCCGAGTTAGAAGGTGTGTGTTCCCAAAATAGAAGTAACCCAGATTCGTTGCGGAAGTTAAAATTCTTAAAACATCTGTCAATGGAGTATTCTATTGTTGGAACCTGCGAGACTAATATTATGACTTCCAGAATCATGGAATGGTTGGAATCTATAGCTTCCATGGTAAACAAAAGTATTGATCGTCTAGATCACTTCAGCCGGTCCAAAAAAGTAAAACTAATAAACTCGATGGGTTCTGAAAGCCATGTTTCAGTCCCATGTATGTGTTTATACTAGATTTTGAAAGGATCCAATAGTGATACAAGGAATCCACTCCTCCTCAGACCACATTGAATAATAATAGGCCAATTAAACCTACTTGAACTACATACATTCTTAACCAACAACCATCAAACAAACAAACCCTAAAACTGGAGACTGTTTCTTTACTTAAGTTCTCGTACGAATAAGAACCCCAAAATATAAAGATCTTCTTGTCCGAATCTTCTATAAGATCCTTTCCTTAACCCTAGAAACGAAATAATAATGGATCATGACATCGCAAGCTTCCTACAGCTTCTAATAAACAAAACTTAAGTTTAACATGAGCTTACTTGATTGCTTGGAGACTGTACGTTGATGAGTAGTATATAGATACGGCGAGGCTAATGATGTTGGATCGAGAAGAAGATGGAAACAGTGGAGAAGAGAATATCTTTTGGGCGCGTAACGACGGTGATGATGTCTTGGGTTCACGGTGGTTATTTGCCTCGCCGTCAGGTACTTTATCGCCGCTGATGTGTTGGATATTTGTTTTTTAATTAATAAAAGTTAGGACTTTTACCGGAAAGGAACAAAGGGGTGCGGCTAAGCTAGTTATTGGATTGTTTTGTTTCCAATATTTCATTTAGCCCCATTTATTTGTAAGATTGTTTTTAAATGCCCTTTTCTAAATCCTTAGGCCAAACGTAGTGGGTTGTTTTAGAGAAAGAAACCCACCCCCCACCACCCAAGCTTCGGGCACAAGAAAAGACTCTTGATTAATAGTCTCAATGAAGATATTGCATGGTTTAGTTTTGAGTAAAGAATAGGGGGGGGGGGGGGGTTAATAAGGATATATCAAGAAGCTTGGTGTCATTTTTGTTTGGATTTTAGTTTGTAATTGAGGTGATGTACATGGTGTGTATGATGTAACTCGACTAGCAATTTGATAGTGTAGGTTTTTTTTGTAAGTTTCAGTAAAAATTGGTTGTTCAAAATTATATATATATATATATATATATATATGGGTTGAGTTATAATAAGAAGATTAGTTTTTCTAGGAATGATAGGAAATAATCTTGTCCATTCATTTGAGAATTGAATGGTTGGGATTAGATTAGAGAGATCATCAAGTGTAAAACAAGGGTAAGGGCATAATAGGGATAACACATTTGTTGACTTTCTCTCTCCACATGCAAGGCACATGTCAAATTCCCCCATCATTTTAAAACGTCTATAACTTTTTTATACGACATTTTTTTTTTCAAAACAATTTCACCATAATAACGAGTGTTTTTTATCTTTAATATGAGTACCATATTGCTTTATAAAAAAATCGTGGGTTTTTACAAGGTGTGTTTTATCATAATTGTGTTTTACAAAATTGTGTTATACAATTGTGTTTTATTTTTTAATATTGTTTTTTGCATTGTGTTTTTTACATTGTGTTATTTAATTGTGTTTTCATTGTGTTTTTGTTATTGTGTTTTTATTTTCATAGTGTTTTTTCCATTGTGTTTTTTACGTTGTGTCTTTTTCATTGTGTTTTTCATAATGTTTTATTTTCCAACGAAATTTCCGAAGACTTTTCCGACAAGGTGGTGGCGGTGGGTGGCGGTGGGCGGTGGTAGTTGTAGGAGATGAGTGAAAATTTAAGTGAGTTTTAATTAAGTGGGTTTTTGAAATTTAAGTGGGTTTTAATTAAGTGGGTTTTAATTAAGGTAGTAGACTAAAATATCCTCCTTCCTAGCCTTCTTAGGAAAACCAAACTTCTTATTTGATCCTTTCTCATATATATATATATATATATATATATATATATATATATATATATATATATATATATATATATATATATATATATATATATATAGGATCAGGATCATTAGAGAACTTTTTTGAAATTAAGAACTATGAGAACCATTTTGTACCACAAAAATCCCAAAAATAAAAAAAATCATAAAATAAAAAAAACACAAAAATGAAAAAAGTAAACAAACCAAAATTCTTATTTTAACATCCCGGTTTCATTAAAAAAGCTCGGTTTAACCAAATTATATACACATGTATAATATATACATATATGTACATTTACATGATTTTTTATACACATGTGTATAATTTAAGATATTTGATACTGTACATATGTGTATATTACGTAACTAAAGATTAAATAAAATTATACATATGTGTATAATACGACGTTTTTTTTTTCTTTTTTAATGAAACCGGAATGAAATATAAGAATTTTGGTTTTTTTACTTTTTTAAATTTTTTGTTATTTTTTGTTTTATGATTTTTTTAAAGGTGTTTTTAGTGGTCCAAAATGGTTCTCAAAGTTCTCAATTTTCAAATGGTTCTCTTAGGATCCTTACCCTATATATATATATATAGAAAAAGGTTTAAATAAAAAGAAGTTGTTTCCTAGGAATGGTAAGAACCAATAGAATTTGTAACATTTGGCATTAAAACCTATGGTGAAAGAATAATTCTAAGAAACTATGTCGGTTATAATGGTGAAAGAGTAATTCTAGGAAACTATGACGGTTTTTGGTAATTTTAAATCTCAACCATTGATTGATATGATCCAATGGCTATGATTTATTCTTAGTATTCCTAGGAAACTATTTCTTTTTATTATAACCCACCCCTATATATATATATATATATATATATATATATATATATATATAAACGAAAACATAAAAATCATACGTGTCGCGATGTGGTCGCTCCCCCTTTTTTGGAGTCACCAGATTTCCTTGATTTTTAAATGGAGGTTTCTCATGCATTTGACCCTAATTCATGGGTATAGGTCTAATCAAACTCATATATTTCTTAAACAGATTATAACATCTCATTAAATTAAAACTTAATCTCACCAAATATTATATGTATATATATATATATATATATAGGGTAAGGATCTAAGAGAACCCTTTGCAAATTGAGAACTTTGAGAAACATTTTGGATCACTAAAAACATTTTTAAAAAATATTTAAAAAAATCATAAAATAAAAAATAATAAAAGTTTTAAAAAAGTAAAAAAAAACCAAAATTCTTATATTTCATTTCGGTGTAAAAAAACTTTGTGGTGTAGTTTTAAATTAAAATAACTTTAAGAACTACTCATGACCAAACACATTATTTTATCTATTATTTGTTTTTTATTTAAGTGAAGGGTATTAAAGTAAATTCATTGTTTTTTTCCAAGTTATCATGTGTTTAAACCATCGTAAACATCTGATCATCAACCGTTGCGTTGAATTTTTCTTTCAAATTGCATTTAAGCTCCTACTTTTTTTCTTTTATCCATCACGGAATGATTTCGATATGTAGATTCTTACTATTTTCTTTTCTTTTTTCAATATCTCCATTTAAAAATCATCATTCTTTGTTTCAAAATATTTTGGTTTGTTTGTTATTTTTTTTTTCTAATATAATATAAACCAGTAACTTCGATGTCTGCATGTATAGTTTAATTCATTTTTATTCTTATTTTTTAATATATAAAAATGGGAATTAATCTTCATTATTCTTAAATTTATTGATACGGAGTACCTGGCGTTATTAGTTAGTCGTTCCAAAAAAAAATCAACATGATATTTACACACGTGTAAATCCCTCTTTTACATTTGTGTTAATAATTTTTAGAAGTTTACATCATGTAAATCATTTTTTTTATATATGGATAGACTTAAATTAATTGATTAAACCCACCAAATTTCATATTGACATCTATATGTACGTTTGATTTTCAATATGGTTTCATATGTACATTTAATTTACTTTTTACATATGTATTAATTATCTTTACGGTTTATAATACTTAAATTATCAATAGTCTTAGAACTTTACACGTGTAAATCACATTTTCCTATATATATGAGTATTTAGTTTAATTGTTTTCTGCCAAATTCTATATTGACATTAGTGTGCATTTTTAATTATGGATATCTTATGTGTATGGGATTTACATGAATTGCTATTTATGTCATGTTTTGTGTTTTCAAAAGTGAGAAGATTAACAAAACTCTATTGCATATCTAACAGTTGGAATACGTATGTGTTGCCAAAGAAGTTTACACGTGTAAATCACTTTTTTACTTATAAATACAATTAATTTGATTGTTTAAACCACCAAACTGTGTATTTACATATATGTATAGTCGTATACATTTGATTTGATTGTCTAAAAATACTTAGTCATGTATTTGAAAATGCTAAATACTTTGTCGTGTAGTTTTAAATTCTAAATATGCAGATTTTGTATCAAACATTATTGCCTATAAATTATTGTAATTTAATCTCATTGTAATGCAATGTCAAGAGAAGCGCTATTACAAGAATATAGATTTAGTTTTTTGAATTATTTGTGCAAGACTCACTTTTTTAATACACTTTTGTTTAATTTACATAAATATTGTGTACTCCATCTAGAGAAATAAAAAGAAATCGTGTATATAGGAGTAAAATTAGGAATACAATTATTGAGATCCGAGTTTTTTGTATTTCTATTGAATTTGATTTCACAGTTATGCCCTTACAATAATATAATTCCCCCTTCAACTTCTTAATTAATTACAATTATGTCATATTTATTTACAACCATTGATTAATCAAATCAAGGGTCCTAAATAGTTACTAGAGTTCTCATCAAAATCTGAGTTCTTTAAAGAGACAAACCCTATATATATATATATATAACTAGACCTAGCAAGGATCTTGGAACCCAAAAAATCCAAAACAAGTAAGAACTTCGAAAAAGACAGATTTACACAATTTGCCTCTATTTTGTTAACCATAAAAAGACATTATTTTTTTTAATCTATTGGATGAGTTTTTTTTCCCACGCACGCCCTTATGTTGTTAAAAACTAGACTCTCTCTAATTCGCCATATATTCCAAAGAGTGACAAAGCAATACCGGTAACTATTTGTTTCAAATTTGATTACGTGTACAAGTTTGAGGCAAAATCTATCACATCCTTGACTGGAACTCCTAAAAGTGTTGGATTTTTTACACCCAACAATGATATTCACCCATTTGCATCTAGCTAACCCGCATCTGATTAGGACATGGTCAACGCCATTCCTATTTTGATGAGATCATAAGATGGTTAGGATGTAAAATAGGATGTTTGAGGTTCAAATTCAATAATAGACAAATATTTAGTCATACCTATTCGTGTGTCCAATTGTAAAAATGACTTAAAAGAGAAGAAAAGACTATTCATCTTTTCCCAAGCGAACCCAAAGTAGGCAACCTATTGACAAGAGCTTTATAATGGGGCTAGAAACTCATATGTGTCTTATGCTTCTCAGAGTTAACCGTAATACCTCTTCTTAGCTGTGCACGACTAACTGTGTAATAATTATAAGTATCAATTAACTACCTCTGACTATATCAATATTCTAGGTTAGTGTAACCCTTAGCTAACGGGGGTCCGGGGCAACGCCCCTGGTAGGGGTCTAGGGACAGCAGCCCCTAACAGGGTCCAAGGGCAGAGCCCTGGCTGGGGATTAGCTAAAGTTTTAACCAATCTAATCGAATCATAATTCTAATCGGATCATAATTCTAATTAAATCTCAATTCTAATCGAATCGCAATTCTAATCGAATCACTTATTCGAATCGAATCGAATGAAATTTCCAATTGAATAAAATTGCTCATTCGATTCAATTCATTAGTGGATTCGATTCGTTTACTTTCCATTCCACGCCTTTCCATTCTAAATCGCTTTCTTACATCTCGTTATGCCCGTTTTGCCAACGATTCGAGTTCTGGCCATAAAAACTTCGTTTTTCTCATTCAAACACGGTCTAACGTTACTCATTTGTCCCATTTCATTCCAAATATCTCGTTTACGTTCAAGTTTACATTTTTCTTACATAATAAGGACCGACTTGCCTTAGTATCAAATCCTAGGGCAAACCAACCTCAAAAGGTTAACCTTTAATCTAAAACGTACGTTTTTGGTTCACTTCTAGCTACGGCTTTGATTAAACACGTGATTATGGATGTGTTTCTTACTTGTAAGACGAAGATCTAAGACAAACCCTTTTTGGTTCAGATTCAAATATGACACGTAATGGAAGAGTAGTGTTTGTGTGTGTCTTGAGTGCGTGGAGGCAAAGTTGGTGGAAATGAGGGTTTTAGGGTTTTAGGGAGGTTTAAAGGGATTAATATACCCTTTAGCCCAAAGACCTAAGACACATCACCATCCATTATTCCATCTTTTATTAAATCCAAGTCAACACTATATTATTTTTATTTAACTCAACTAAATAATAACACATCATAAGTAATGAAATTATTTTATTTATCAAAAGTAGGATATTACATCTTTATTATGCCCAATTCGTTTGAATTCGGTGGAAGTTTCGGATCACATTTTTGGAGGTATGTGTCTCCCTAGTTCAAATATTTTACAATGCTATCGGTCGTTGGTTGGAGGTGGCTCTTTCGGGTGATAAAAGGGCCTAAAAGTATTTTAAAATGGTTAGATTTCGTCAGGATGGGTGAAAAAGAAAAAAACAATGTTATTGAGGTGATTATCTATACGACATGGTGGACTATTTGGAAAGCTCAGAATGAGATTATTTTGGTCAACCTAATGACAACAAAGACACTCTATATGATTTGATTGTTTTAGTTTCGTATTTGTGGTTACCATCTCGTAATTGTTAGTTTTATTTGAACTACGTGGTGTGTCTCAAAAACCCGTTACTTAGCATGTAATTTTTGTCTTGTGCCCAGTTAGGTTTATCTTTCCGGCTGTGGTTTTTTATTTCAAGCTTGCCGTAAAAAAAGGATAGCTATGTGAGAATACGATAAAATGAGGAAGCATGCAAATTTATGAGCTTTTGATGATTCATTTTATTAGTGAATTTTTGTAGGTTCGTGTGATTTTATCTGCCAAGGTTCTCCATAAACCTTGAGACAAGTCCAATCATGTGAAAATCAAGCACGGGCTTATGTGAACATCAATAATGGTTTTAATCACAAATATCATTTAATAGTAGCCTTATTCGTTAATATCAAATGATATTAGGGTTATTCACTATCAATGGCAAATAGCATTGATCATCTTTTGCTCGCCACTGTCAAAACCAGTTAAGCTTATTCGCTAGTACAATCTGACACCCCTCTTACATTCTCTGACAATCTCTTACACACCTAAACCTAAATTTCATATTCGCCAACATTAAAAACTATTACCTTACTTGTTATTAAAAAGAAAAGTCAACCCCCTAGTGATTAGGAATCTCAAATATACCCTATTTAAAGAAAAATCTCTAAATAGTCTATTTTCATTAACACTTTTCAGATATAACCTAGATTTTCAAATAATCCCCAAATTGGCCTAACAAATTCGTCGGATCAGACGGAATTTCAAAATTGTGTGACGGTATTCGTAGACCTTTAAAATCGTGTCACGCTTCAACGTATTAATGGATATGATGGAATTCTTCATCTTTTACCTCTCAAATCATAAACCTCCATAACCAACCTCCATATCCATCTTTCTCATTTTTCCGTAAAATCAAGCAAATCCGTAGTGTAAATCGCTTAGTTTTTTAGGAGAACAGAACTATATTGTTTAATTTCACTCTAGAACTCTAAATAAAAAAACCGCCGAATTGAAAATCTAGGTTTCGACGAACAAATTAAACAGTCAGATCCGACGGAAGCATGAACTGAATCGTCAAATCCGACTGTTTATTATTACGTCGTCTAGAACACGAATCCGTCGGATAGCTTAAAAAACATCGGATCCGTCAGAAATTTTGAATACGTGTCAACATTTGATAGGCTATATTAATCTGTTAGATCAGTTCTTGTTTCCGTCGGATCCAACGGAGTTGTTAGGCCAATTTGAGGATTTTTTTCGAAAACATAGGCTAATTTTGGAAAGTATTAGTCAAACTAACTATTGGGGAATTTTCCGTAATCAATTGAGCTGAAATCGAAGACTTGATTATTTCTTGTTGGGCACCACCTCCACCTTTATAAATAAGAGAGATCATTCCATATGTTGGTGACAACTTGCAGGAGCCGCACAGTTAACGTGACGTTTATGCCGGCTATCAACTGTACTCGACTGTACACCTTTTTCGGTTTTTTGGTTTCCCGTGTGAAGTGGCGCATCCTCATTGGACCCTCTTTTTCTCTCTCCATTTTCGACGCTCCTATCGCATTAATTGCGATGGGTATAGATAGGGCGGTTACACCCCTTTAGTTTTTTTTATCGCCTCAATCCTTCATTTTCTTCTTGATTTCTCTCTCGAATATCCGATTCAACTTTCACGATTGCTCGTTGTTTCCCTCTTCCATCCCAAATAATGGCCGGCGATAAGAAAGCCTCTTCTTCACCAAACATAGGCACTATCGAGGTCAGTTGGAAACGATCTAGCTTCGAGATACTTATTACAACCTATGGCATAGCGCCTGAGTGGGAACCTAAGTTCCCGGCTGCCGGTTCCATCGCTAGCAATCCTCCGGCCAACAAGATGGCCGTCTACGCCGACTTCTATTCGCACGAGAATTTACGGTTTCCGATAACCAAATTCTTGGGGAACGTGCTAACCGGCCATGGGATACACCTATCACAGGTTCATCCCTTTGGTCTAATGCGAATTTGTCATTTCGAATTCGTATGTAGGGCCAACGGCATCGTCCCCAAAAGTCGATAAGTTTTCAGTTTTTTACAAGATGCACGGCCTCGGTGGGTGGTTTAATTGTGCCTCAGTGTAAATAAGGGTTATAGGCGAGCCACCCCGAAGTGCGTACGAATGGAGGACGAAGTTCTTCTAGATGCGGGAAGACATTATCCCCATCACCATGGTTCGTCGTCCGGCAAACGAAAATCTCCTCGACATGAGAATTTCCCTTTTTGAGGATCAGGAATGGTTTCGAACTCTGATGAAGAAGCCAACACCGATGCGAGCCATTCCTGAGGAGGCCAATGTATGGGAGGGTATGAGCCGCTTGTGGCCGTATCCTGATTTGAAGCTATTCTTCCATATGGCAGATGAAAGTGAGTGTTCACTGCCTTCCTCAAAGTTTGTTTTGAATTTCTTACTTATGCATTTTTGTATGTTCTTTTAGCTGAGGGGTCAATGCCCTTCTTGATAACGTGGGATGTCCGCAAAAGCGCATCCGTGATGCCAAAGCTCTGCCCATCCTGGACAAAACCCAGGATCACCTCTTCTTTCACACCAAGGTGCGCGCTGAGCCGGTGGTGTCTGAGGCAATATTCCAAATAGGTGCGTTTTCTTTGAATCCTCGTCCATTAAATGCTTTAACTTCGGATGAGGTGATTGTACTTACGTCCTCCAGTGACGAATCATCGCCCCACGAAGAATATTATTCTGATGACAGGCATGAAACTTCGGTTGTTGAGCTTGCTCTAGCAGATATGTAGTGGAAACGGAAGCATCGGGCTTCCAAGGCAGGTGACGCGGAGTCTAGTCACACGGATTCCGAGGAAGAGCCTGTGAAGAAGAAGAAGAGGGCGTCTGGCCCGAAAAAGGTCCTTCTCGGGGACCGCGTGAGAGAGCTGATGATGGCATATGCCCGTAAGTTATCAATATACAATGTTTCTTTTTATTTTTTGTGTTTTTTGTTTCTAACACTTGTGATTCTTATTCGCAGAAACGACTGACGCGCCTGAACAGGGTGTGTCATCGCGAAAACCACCATCTCCTCCTCCTACTGTTATCATTTCCGATGATGCGTCTGGTTCAAAGGGAAAAGAACCGGTTAAGGACGCTGAGGAGCCACAGCAACAGGAGTTGCCTCATCAGTCTCCACCTTCTCCACCGCAATCTCATCCCCATTCCACATTTTCCTCACCACTGCGCCAAGCGGGTGGTGGAGAGGCTTCCCACTCCCAGTTTACGAGCGAAGATTATTATGGAGTGGCATACCCTGGGAGGATGACCATCTATACATACCGCATTGGACATTAGCACATGGGTCTCGTTTCACCTGACCAGGATGTCTGTGCTGAGTTCATTAGCCGCGGTGTGCCACGTGCATAACGCTCCTTCCAGCGTGGTTGCCCCCGCCATGATCTCGCCTGGAGTTTTAGCCTTGTCTTGGCTAACACTGTGGCCAACGGACAAGAAATTTTGCGGGAGTGGCAATCGATGGGCGAGAAGTGGGCCAAATGTCCCCGGCGACTAAAGAAGCTAATAAGAGTGCTGAGGAGCAACGCCTTAAAGCTAACACTGCACAGTGGAAGCTGAAGGACGCAGAAATTGCCCACCAAGCTGAAAAGGACCGCCAAGCCGCCGCTGCTCGCCAATGGGAGAAGGCGTGTAAGAAACAAAACACCCTTCTTATGGCTGCCCAGGAGGATACAAAGTGGAAGGAGGCAGACTTGGCCAAAGCCCTCGACGCCAACGCTACCTTGGAAATTTAGGTTACCAAACAAGGTAACTTGATCCACGCTTTTGAGGAGGAGACTAAGCTGCGAAAAGAGCAGGAGGAAGAGATGGAGAGGAGGGCGGTGGAGCTGAAGGCCGCCAACGCTACTCTCTTGAAGGCTCATGATGAGCTAGAGAAGCGTGCAGCCAAATTGCATGAGGATAACTTGCAATTGGCCGACGGATATCGGGAGTTGCATACCCGGACCACAAAGGTTGAAGAAGAGAAGAGATGGTTGATAACCGAAGGTCTTGCCCTGGTATGCTCTTCCTCCTTTCATTTATCTTTCCTCTCTTATGTTTATGATTTCGTTGACAAAAATATCAATTTTGAATGACAGGTTATCGATCATATCAAGAATGGGTCTGAGCTGGTTGATAACCTTGCTATCTTACTCAACACTTCTTCTCAATCCGGCCGCAAGGTTGGTTTTGAGGAAGGTGTGGAGTATACAAACGCTTAGCGATCTGTTAAGGAGCATCCGCTGCACGGGCTCAACGTTGCGAGGGAATATAATAATCGCATGAAGGAATACGACGATATGTCATTTCCAATTCAAGATAAGCTTCCTGAGTTTGCCGCAGCGGAGGATGGCGTTCAACACTTAAAAGGAATATTTGCAAGAATCTTCTGAAGATGCGACGTCTACTCCTCCCACTTCTCCAAAGCCGGATACTCCTCCTGCCCAAATTCAAGGTCCGGAAGATGCTGCTGCCCAAGACCCGTAGAATAGATATAATTGTACTTTTGTAATCTATCTTTTTCTTGTCATCTCTTTTGACTTAATATAAGAAGTTTTACCTTTTACACTTTGTTTTATGAATAATGTAAGTGTTAGATTTAGGATCTTCTTGTATGAGCCAATAAAGAATTTCAGAAGTTTAGTGACTAGCGAGTGGCTGATCATTTCTGGCACGTGGGCCAGGAATTTCCTTAATACGCAGGTCACTTCTGGTCCACAGGACAGGGATTTCCTTGCCACGCGGGTCTTTTTTAATACTTATACCAATGGTAAAATTGAGTGACGTGGCCACCTATGACACGCAGGTCAGGAATAAAACTTATTTGGAACATACCGCATGTTGCAACTTAACTGTTTGCTTTGATAGACATGGCACACATGCCTAATTAGATTACATCTTTCTTTACTAACTATCAGGACACGCATGCCAAAAATAAAAAGTAACGAAAGTACGGTTTACATATAGCATTTCTTTAACTGTGCAATATTCCAAGTTCTTGGAATTTCTATCCCATCTAATTTCTCCAACTTGTAAGCACCTTTCGATAATACTTCGTTCACTTTGTAAGGCCCTTCCCAAGTTGGGGCTAACTTGCCTGATGGTTCTTTCCTCGATGCCTCGTTGTTGCGGAAGACAAAATCTCCCACATCAAATTTACATTTCTGAACTCTTTAGTCATAATAGTTTTGCAAATGGTGTTTGTAATTGTGCTCTCGAATGAGTGTCAATTCTCTCCTTTCCTCAAGAAGGTTAAGATTCATCCGCAGTTCCTCTTCATTATTATCAGTGGAAAGCGTTCTTGCGGATGGAACCTCTATTTCAGCCGGGATCATAGCCTCGGTGCCGTATATCAAACTGAACGGTGTCTCTGAATTGCTTGTCTTCTTTTGAGTACGAAAAGCCCAAAGCACATCGGGTAATTCATCTACCCATACCGTTCGTTTGGTACCCAGTCTTGCTTAATTCCATTTTTAATGGTTTGATTGGCCCTCTCGACCTGACCATTGGCCTGCGGGTGGGCTACTGATGTGAACACTTGAGTTATCTGAAGTTCTTTCAACCATGCTTGAAGCCCACCATCCGCAAACTGGGTTCCATTATCACTGATCAATTCTCGCGGGAGGCCGAAACGACAAATAATGAATTCCCACAAGAATTTCTTGATGTTGGCTGCAGTAATGGAGGAAACTGGCTTAGCCTCCACCCACTTAGTGAAACAATCAATTGCCACAATTAAAAACTTGACGCGTCCCGAGGCTAGCTTCTGGGAATGGACCCATGATATCAATAGCTCACTTTTGGAACGGCCACCAGGATGTTACCGGCACTAACTCATTTTTTGGTCTTAGGGTATTGGATCCATATGCATCCATATGCATTCCCTACCACATGAATCACATTTTCTGATTTCTTGTATTGCGTCCATATGCATTCTCTACCATTAATACCCCGCACTAATGACTTTGGCCACAACCATCCTTGGGCCCGCGTGAAGACCACAAATGCCTTCATGGATTTCTATTATCAAATAGTTCGCATCCTCAGCGTCCACGCATCTCAGAAGTGAACCGAGGAAAGATCTGCGGTACAAAATACCATTCTTGTATTTGATAGTTTAAGGCTTTGTGTCTGATCTTCCAGGCCACCGTTTTTTCTTCCGGGAGTATTCCTGATGTTAGATAAGCAAAAATTGGTGTCATCCACGATTCGACGCTTGTTTGTATAACTAACACCTGATGTTGTAGGACAGGGGGGGATCAAGGACTTCAATGCAGATGTCTTTTGCAAAATGTTAAAAATTTGTTGAAGCTAATTTGCTAAGAGCATCCGCCGACTTGTTTTCACTTCTCTTGATGTGTATGACTTTGCAAGATGAAAATTGAAGAATCATGTCTTTTGCTTGCGAAAGGTATGAATCCATCACATCATTTTTTGCCTCGTATGTCCCGTTGATCTATCCGGCAATCAACATTGAGTCTACCCGTGCTTCCAAATGTTTTACCCCAAGTTTTTTGGCTATCCTCATACCTGCCAAGAAAGCTTCGTACTCTGCCTCATTGTTGGTACTTTTGAAGTCAATTTTATGGCATAAGTGAACTCGTGGCCCTTGGGATTAACCAATCTGATGCCTTCGCCATGTTCCGTTGCTCTTAGGAACAATGACTGGGTTTGCAACCCACGTTTGATACTGGTTTTCATGAATGATTCCAACATTCAACAGATCTTGGACTAGCTTGTTCGTTCATTGCTTTGGTTTGCTAAGGACCCATCTTTCACTTTTTCTTGACAATTGGCGTGAATGTCGGATTCACCCGCAGCTTGTGTTCCGCAATTCTTTTCGGGACGCCAGTCATGTCTGCGGGTTGCGAAGCGAAGGTGTCCAAATTTCTTGTCAATAATTGCTTTAAAAACGTCCTTACTATCTCAGAGATAGCAGGCCCAATCGTAGCTTTCTAATCTGGAATTTTTTTGTTCAATACCCACTTCTCTGGTTCGGTTCTTTCTGCTTGCTTCGGTACTTTACTTGGTTTTGGAATTTATGTTGTGAAGCAATGTCTGTTTATGTGGATGATTGCCACTCCAGTGGGGGTTGGAACTCCTACCGCACCGTGGGTTGTGGATGGATGAGCATTGAAGTCACCGATTGCTTCGCGCCCCAATATAACATCGTATTTTGACTTGGATGGTAAAACCAGGAATTCAACATCCTCGGTGCGTGAGTGAATTCCATCACTGAGTGTGACGGGAAAAGAGATCACCCATGCGGGTGCATTACTTCATATCCGAAGCCAGACACTGGCGCATGGATTGGCTTTAGCCTCGCCTTGTCTTCCTCGTCTAGTTGCTCAAAACACTTCTCATACATTATATCTAATGTACTTCCAGTATCAAAGAAAACATACTGTGAACGGTAGTAACCTATCAGGTCGGTGATTACTTGTTGCATGGACCTCCTTTAACCCGCAGGAAAATTACGGGTTCACTCTTCCATTCTTCATCATCCGTCTCTTGCCTTTTATTACCACTTATTCGTCCTCCTTGAATCATATGAACATTCAGATCCCTGACCTGCTTTTTAGGCATGCCATGATTGTCCTGTGCCGAAGCTTTGTTAATCCCTTGTCTCACATTTTTGACCAAGTGTTCTAACTTTCCAGAATTGACCGCTGCTTCAATCTCGTTCCTCAAAGTAACACACTCATCTGTGTTGTGACCAATATCGTCGTGAAACGTATAATGCTTTTTGAGATTGAGGAATGTTCTCTTCATGATCGGTTGAGGCTTTCTGAATTTCACATTTTCAGTGGTCAAAATTTCTGAGGAAGTCTTTGTCAACGGAGTCCAGTTGTTAGTATTCTGCGAATCTGCGTTGTAGCACTTTCTTTGTTTTTGTTGCTAATCAAAGTTCATGCGTCTGGTTGCTTCGAAACCTCCGTGGATGGTTGAAGTCTCGACCAAATTGAACCTCTGGCAGGTTTGTTTCCTCGTGCCCCTTGGAATTCAACCTGCGTTGCTTGCTTGGGACTCTCGAATCCCAATGTTTTCTCTGTCCTAGCGAAAAGTTTCGCGGCAGACATGATTTCGTCCTATGATTTAGGCATTCCATCTTTTCCCGTTAAGAAACGGATCAAAGCGTTACTCCACACGTTCTTGCGGAAGGCTCCCCTCAACATATCCTCACTAATTCCTCAAATGTTTAGACTTTCGTCATTAAACAGGGAAATGAAGTCTTCAATAGACTCATTGTCCCGCCTAACAACGTCTAGGATTTCAGAAGGATCACGAGTGTGCTTCTTTTGCTGACAGAAGTGTGGAGAGAATTTAGCCACGAGATCGTCCCAGCTCTTAATTTATGCATCCGACAATTTTTCAAACCATTCCTGCACTGCCCCCCGTTAATGTCAATGCAAACATGTGAAACCAATAGGGAAGAGTCCAACCACTGACTCCTCCTACTGACACAAAATTCAACAGGTGATCACTTGGATCTAACATTCCGTTGTACTTCCCTAAGGTAGTACGGATCTTCACGTTAACAGGGAACAGAGCAGTAGCAATGCGCGGAATGAACTTCAACTTCTCAGTGAATGCTGCGGGACGATATGGTTTTGTGAAACCTTCTTCCGCATCGCTGTAATACTCCGTATGGCGTACTATCGCATGCGGGCGACTAGTTTCCTCTATTCTATGGTCCTGGCTATCACCACTGAAGTAGCTGGCGTCGCCCCGTCAGTATGTCGGATCATAACTTTCATCGTACTCAATTATGCGGGAATTAAGTTTCCCGCACCATTGGACGACCTCTGTCACAATCTCTCAGTCTAGTTTGTTCCTCAGAAAACATCTCAGATAATCTCTTAGAAAATCTCTCTGTCAGTAGGCTTTCACGCATCTGGCTCCTCCGAACTGTTGGAGGAGGAGATGGAGATCTCCTAGGAATCTCATCATAGACCAAGATGCGAGCGCGGATTCATTCTTCACGAATCATGCGCTCGTCTTCAGCTAGGGCATTCTCTTATTGAATGCGTAACCATTCTTCAGGAGATTGAATTCCTTCAGATCTGGGTTTACGACGGTGAGATCTCCTGGAGCGGAATTATCATATCCGTCTTCCAACCCAATTCCGTGCGGGCTCGACGAGTTTCCATCGTTACATGTCCCAAGTCACCCGGAGTTGGACCTCTAGGTTCTTCGACACCGATAGTACGCCTAGCTATCGCCGGAGTTTCCGTCGGCCCTTGAAGAGATTGACTCATACCGTTCGGAACAACAAAAACTTTCACAATTCTAGCACAAGCACGGATGGCGCCGATGAAGAAACATGGATCTAATCCTTTCGGAGTTAGATCAATGAGTCCACAGGATACGGGTCAAATAGTTACCGACTAACTATACAAGTTCAATCTCCCAAGTTCAATGACAGAAACCTGCAAAACAACCACCGTGAGCTCGTTACGGGAAGGACAAGAGGGGGGGTGTCTTCCCGTAACCACCCTCCAGCGTGCGAATAAGTACAGTTCTTATTAAGAGAAAAGTACAAAGTATTGAGAGTAGGAGTGAAGTGTGAAAATGAATACCTCATGGAGAGTGTGAAGGTATTTATAGCCGAAGGGTTGGGGGAATATTATTGGTCCAGTTGTCCCTTTCTAAAATATACTTTCGTAACAACCTGGACACGTGTTCGCATATGACTGGGTGAGCTTATATGTCATGTGCATGGTTATAACAAACTCGCCACATGTCTAATTCTCATTGGTTGTTACGTCACGTGCTTTCCAAGGAAAGATATTGGTAAATCTTCTAGAAGGAAGTTAGTTAATTACAGTTGCCCTTCTGACGTCACCTTTTGGTCATCCTTGCGGGTGGGAATAGTACCCTGCGGATGACTTATGAGGGCCCTGGATCCTCCCGTATGTAATCTCTGGATCCTCCAGCATGTAATCTCTGAATCTTGTTATTGTTTTTCCTCTTACTTGAGTTATGCGGGTGATTAATATGTTCCGCGTGTGACTTTTGAGAGAGTCTTCTTTCACCCGCGGGTGGTTTTTAGGGATATTTGGGTGTTAGTACCCTACCTCTATACTCTTCCATAACAGATAATTGGAGACATCAAACAAAGGTGTCCGTATTAATCATCTAGATCTTTACTGGATTTGGTTTTACACGACTTTATATGGTCTACTTTTAAGGATACAAACATCGGTTTGAAAAGGTAAAGTGGTTACACAAGCTTGGTTTTGCAGCAACCTTCCGACAGACTGTCAGAATGATTAGACAAAATCGGTACAGAGGATTTGAGAAGAGTTTTTTCAACGTTGAAACGTGTGCACATTACAGAGGCCCGAATACATACACCCGATGGTCAGCTATGCAAAATAAGGAATATCTCAAATTACAGAAATATTGCAAGAAAAGTATCACAAGTCAATCAATACCATATTATGCAATACTCAATAATTAGTCTTAGAGATCAAAACCTCTAAACATGAAGCAACAGAAGACACGAAATTCTTGATTAGAATACCAAACTTTTACAGAAAACCAAAATTAATAGTATTTCTTATAACTCATCAGTTCTGTCACCATCCCTGTAACTCACCCGGCCTCGGTACATCCAGTTGACATCAATGACTGATCTGAACCTGATGGCGTGAAAATTTCATCCACAGAGTCCAAGGGTGTTTGGGTAACATCGGATCCCATGTTTACAGACTGATCTATAGGTGGTCCAACAACCTGTATCATTGAGGTGTCACCCAGTTCAAAACCAGATCCTATTGGAATGATCTGCTTCAGTGTTTGCACCATATTCAGTAGGAGCTTACTGTCTTTGATATCTGGCGGTAGAAAAAACTCCAACACATAGTCATCCCTGGCTTTAACACTACGCAAGTGGATTGCAAAGCAGCTGGTCAAACGATTCATGCGTGCATTGTGGACCAAAGGGTACTCTTCTACACTGAGTTCGGTTACATCTCTACAAAAGGAAGAACCATAGGATGACAATGCCTTGCCAACATAGCCAACGGAGCTGTCTAAGTGTCGCACTATGCATGCTTTTCTGAAAGACCACGCGCGCACGTATTTAACATGAAATGGTAGACCAGTTGTGAACATGCAGACTGTCCCGACACATCTAGTGTCAAAGCTACTACAGCTCTTCTGTATAACCTTTTCACGGGAAACGAAACTAGTGTGCTGGGACACAGCCCATGTCTGAGCAAGCGGTACATTGTGGATTTCGCACATCATTTTCAGAATTTCAAAGATTTTAATGTGATCCTTTTGCCTGCCTTCATCAGGAACCTGTGTATAAAACAGATCTCTCACATAAAAACTCCAAAGCATGGAAGAATTACTATAAACACAACTCTGCACAAATATTAAACCTGAGTGATAGAATATTATATTATAAATCAGCATGGCCCAACTCACATATAAAGCAGGAAAATCAAACCCCTGTTGACTTGTCAGATTCACTTTCTGCAAAATGACAACAATTTGGAAATGGCGGTTACAAAAGCGTAAAGCACTATACAACGGAAAAAATTACTGAACCAAACAACCAACTACAAGAGATATATCATCAAAACTGGGAGGAAAGATTGAAACCTTAAGTGCATCGTGGATGTTTTTAACCTCATAAGCATAACTTGTATATGTTGTAGACGTTGTCAAAAGCTCAAGGACACTAACACATAATTTTGTAGTCAAATCAAAAACTGGTAAAGCCAAATATCCATTGAGATTGCACCGATTCGCACTCTCTTTTTGTGGAAAGTGTTTCAGTGTGCAGTTATATATATATCAAAACTCCACTCTGGCAATCCAAGTCTGAATACTCGAGCCGCAGGACTACAGTCCTCTTCTTCATGATCCTTGCTCTCAGAAACCAGCCGGTACGAACGAAGCCCTTCATTGTCCACCCCAAGGCCATATGGTTGATCTTCAGTAGTAAGTAACTGGTGCTTCCCAATCCCATCCTCATGAGGCCACCAAAACTGGATCAGTATATGTTGCTCCCAGAAAGTTAAGACCTTTAGTGCAGCTTCTATCTTGTCCTGTACATTTTGATGATTTGGGTCAACGCTGGCAGCTCCCAGCTCCGAACCTACGGTTTAGACAATCCATGAAAAAAAGAAAACCAAGATCATCTATAGTCTAGAGAAGAAAAGGTCACAACTATGATTAGACGCTTTGAAAACAAAGTTTCAAGTTTAATAGATGGAGAGTGTAAACCATTATATATAAGGGTTCAGAGATACAAAATATACACGTTTATCATTGACAACTACAGGATGTTTGTATGTGTGTATATATACATGAGTCCAAGTTTAAACCAACAAAGAAAAAAGTGCATACTTCAATATGTAAGATAAATGTATAATAAATCCTAACTATTATCATATATTAACTTTATTCATTATCCCATACAATATAAACACAAGTTATCAAAAAAGCATAGTTTTTTCCCAAACTAGTGTTGGTGGGAAAAATACTTACTAAAATGGTGTTTATAAATTAATATTTACCAAAATAGTGTTATTGAAAGTATTTTTTATTTCTCACTCTAAATCTTATTGGGTAAAGTAACCATAACATGTCTCTAATCTCTATTATTGTAACATTAACTTATATTCAAAATACATAATTTTTTGTATATATTTAGTTTAATACATACTATTAATTTTAAAGAAACCCTAAATTAGCGTATATAATTAATTACACTCGATTTATCTATCTAATTTTCCAATCACACATTGGTTCTAAATTTGAGTCATTTATCTTTTCATTTCATTCGAATAATCTGTCTCGTGGGGTGCCCCCATTTTTCTCAAGTTCACAAATTATTTCTTCTGTTAATTTGAGATTTAATACTTTGGATGGTTGCTTAATATTTTAGTTGCATTCACTGGGCATTTTGAAAAAAAATGATGGTATACACTAAATTCATTTAATTTTGATACAATTAACAAAAGTTGGTTAGAACTTCGTTTACAATAATTCGTTTACACTAAATTCATTGAAATAAATCTTTTCAATGATTTAATTTAAACTGGTTTGATTTTCGAGTTTCACCCACCTCTCGTTCCATGTGATTTTCAATCTTAATAATGAAAGTGTTAGAGATTATAAGGATAAGATAAAATGAAAATAAAATAAAATAAAATAAAACAAATAACTAACTTCAGTTATATTAATCGAAAGATAAGTGCTAAACACATTAAAATTGATTTTTAATTAATACCATGTATAAAATCTGAAATATAAATTCAGCGCATTTATATATGTATAGTATGTATATTGTTTTAGCCTTTTAGGATTTATTTAAAAAGAGGAGTATAAATTTTAAAAATAGAGAAATGTATATTTGTATAAAAAATTATTTTAGATTTAAGTTAATTCTATTCCTCTTTAAAATAAAAAGAAAAGAGATATCTTGATCTATATTAGTTTTACCCAATAATATTTGGAGTGAGAAATACAAAAATCTTACAATAACACTATTTTAGTAAATACTTTTCTTACCAACACTCTTTTGGGAAAAAATTCCATAAAAGCAATTTGTAATGTTACACCATTAATTTTTCTCCATAATCTCAATATAAGTTTTTACCGACCACAGGGTCGTTTTGCAAATTGTAGACCTTTACCGCTTTGCTGATTTGTAAACACCAAAAACAAGACTTACCATTTACACAGATTCAACCCAACCCAATTTAATCCCACCCAATTTAAGGTCATTACCACTAACAAAGCATATCATTTCACAGATGAAATAGCTGAATTCTATACAACTAAGATGTATCTTTTAATGATAATAATAGCAATCTAAACTACTAATACATGCTTAATTAAATCATGCAACACTAGGTGGCTTGTATCTGCAAACTGAAACTATGACATGCTTCTTTCTACACACAGACAAGTTAACAAGGAAGTAAGACAAAAAGATGTGCTGATGAATAAGATATATGGAGCGGAGCTACTCACATTGCTTATTTTCTCTAAACACTAAAAGTGATGTCATGTATCTCGAATCACAAGAACATGGATTGGTCAGTTGTCTTGCAGAAGACGCCTCTATCCGCGAAACTGTCCTCAAATCCTTATCTTTATAATCGACTGGCTCGAACTGTTAGGATTAAACGCACACACGAACTGAACACGACACGAAAGCAATAACGAACACGAGGATTTAACATGGTCGGTCTAAACTGACCTACGTCCACGGGTGGCAACTATGTATATCTTTTATTGAGTGACAATGATTACAAGCAAATAACAATCATATATATAGAGATGCAACTAGGGTTAGTATCTTATTAAACAAGAAATCCAAACTGGTTTTCTTAATCCAATGTCGATCTGGAACTGTAACTGAAACACGACCTGCGCTCCCACTGTCACGATGTTCTCTGACTGATTTAACCTTCCTAGCTCGTTCATCCTGAATCTTCACTTTGGCTCTGGGTTTGTTACTTGCAAAACGAACCTTCTTCTGCCCACGAGATTCTGTGAACCGGACTTTGTCTTTCAACAAAACTGGATCCACTCCTTTCGGTGACATATCGACCATATACAACGAACCCATTTTCTTGCCACGAGCAACAACGAGATTCCCTTTTACTACTTTCCACTGCCCATTCCCGAACTTAACATCGTAACCCTGGTCATCCAACTGCCCAACTGAAATCAAACGTTTCTTCAAACTCGGAATAACCCTAACATCTTTCAAAGTCCAAGAAGTACCTGCTGAAGTGATCAAATCAACATCTCCCATACCTGTAACCTCTAGAATATCATCATTCGCAAGTCGAACCTTTCCAAAATCCCCAACCTTAAGATTCTTCATCGTTTCACTACAGTGAGTGGCATGAAACGATGCACCAGAATCCATCACCCAAGCATCAACGTTATCCTCAACACTAAGAACGTAAAACTCATCCTCTGGGCATTCTTCTGCAGTGTTGACTTCTGTAACGTTCACCTCCTTCTTACCATTCGGACACTGATTCCTGAAGTGTCCCTTCTCTTTACAACCCCAACATTCAATATCATTATGAGTCCTAGACTGACTCCTCTTCCTACTCCCACCGCCTCGTTGTTTTCCCCTACCTCTTCCTTCTGTGACTAATATATTACTTGATGATTCACATGAATTTCTGCGTCTTGAATCTTCTCCAAGAATCAAATCCCGAATCCCATCAAAAGTAATTATTATAGACGAACTACAAACTGCAGTCACTGTTTGCGGCCAACTGTCGGGCAAAGAGGATAACAATAAAGGACCTTGAACTTCATCATCAAACTTAATGCCGACTGAAACTAAGCGGGAGAGATTCGAGTTAAGATTATTAATATGCGTTGTAACTGACCCACCCTCTTTCATTCGAGTTGTCACTAGCTCTCTGATAAGATAGACCTTATTCGCTACCGAAGGCTTCTCATACATGTTGGATAGTGCGTCCATCATACCACGGGCTGTGGTTTCTTTCATGACGTTAAACGCCACATCTTCCGAAAACGACAATGTAATACAAGCCCTAGCTTTCTTGTCTAACTTCTTCCACTCTGCTTCTGACAACTTTTCAGGTTTTTCATCCTCAAACACTACATCCAAGTCTTTCTGACAAAGTAGTGCCTCAATCTGCATCTTCCACCAACCAAACTTCTGTCCATCAAACTTATGTATCGAAACCTTTCCGTCTTCTGCCATGACAATGACTAAAACGAAAAAATGGATAAAAACAGAGAGAGACACAGCAACACGAGCCTGAACTTAACAGTTGTTCTACTGAACTCTGTTAAACAGTCAACCTATTTAAACGCAACGGTATAACGAACTGAAAATCAGAAACTGAAACAATAATACATGACAAACGCGGTTGGCGTTGGCATTAGTTTTGATTTCTTTAACGCTTCTTCTGATTGACAACGGTTCTTCAACAAAAATAGAATCTTGATTCAACTGTTATTGGCTCGTACTATGCAAAGTATGATCTCGACCCGACCCAAATATTTCCGGTTAAACTGCTCAAGAATTTGGCCCACACAAATTAAGCAAATTAGTTGGGCCTACTACCTTAATTTATGGCCCAAAGGAAATAACAATTTGGTTGAAGAAGAGTTTATAGGCCCACAATATAAAACAAATGAGCTCCTGTCCAATTTATTTACGTGGTCCAAAAGAGAACAAACTCTAGGTTTCCAACAAAATGGGAAATCAATTCCCTTGTCGAGGTCTTCTCTTGCAGCAGTGATAAACCAGTGGTGATGCAATTATTTAATAGCTTTCAACAAAATAAAAAGGACAGAACCTGAAATAAGCCACGGATCGTCGACGACTGGGTATGGCGGAACCCTATCTGACGATCACCCTTTCCTAATACGCGGCAATCAGAACCTACCGACGGTCAACAAAACTTGAACGGCAGCTACTGGTGGCGACGGCGAGCGCAACAGGTTCAACGTGTTCTTCGCGTGATCCAAACCTAAGCTCTGATACCACTTGTTAGGATTAAACGCACACACGAACTGAACACGACACGAAAGCAATAACGAACACGAGGATTTAACGTGGTTCGATCTAAACTGACCTACGTCCACGGGTGGCAACTAGGTATATCTTTTATTGAGTGGCAATGATTACAAGCACATAACAATCATATATATAGAGATGCAACTAGGGTTAGTATCTTATTAAACAAGAAATCCAAACCGGGCCGGGCTTGCCCTTTGGACTTCAAATAATAAACCGGGCCTACACCGAAAGGCCTACGAAACCCAACACGAACCTCCTCTTCAGACGCGTTGGATACATTTCAGCTTCTTGATTTCTATACCGCTGCACAAGTAAGAACTAAGAACCCATTTGATCAAGCAGAATATAAGTACTAAATGTACAAGAGGCCTAAAACATAAAGGCGCTGTTTCAAAATGATGTATAATGAAACAGGACACATTAATAAGTGTTTCGAATGATACTAAGCTTAAACTAGCAAAGGAACACATATCATTTTGTCAGCAGTTTCTAATATCACATCACAATCATGTCTTTTGACACCATTGACCATTCTCAACCACTTAAGTGTAATACAGAATAGCAAGGGTAAACGACAACTAAAAGTTAATGATAGAATTATAACACTTAGCAAGAGATCAAGACGGGTAAGAGTTGAAAACCAAACATACAACAAACATACAAAATACTCCAAACGCGGGCCTGAAAAATCCAAACGCGGAAAAATACGTCTCTCATCTTTTATCCTATTTCTCTACCTTATGGGTTCTTTTACTAATCTCCACGTTTATTATATATCGTTCTTCCTAATTCTATCAGTTCTGGACTTCCAAAGGAAGGTAAATTGATGTGGAATTTCACATTTGTATAATTACAATTCAGATATGTATTTATTAACTAGTATGGTAAATCAGGTAACAGAGTAAGCCAACAGAAACAACTAACTTACTGATTCAAGAAAACCAGACTAATAAATTAGTTAGCCCTACCATAAGCACCCGTTAAATGATCAAATGCCACGTCAGCAATTCCGTCTTTATAACGTATAAGAAATCCCCTTTAATATTACACTACAGATCAAATTGACTATCAATTAGAGTAATATAGACTAATCTAACAAACATCATATCCAGTTGACCAATTATTTCCTAATTATACCACATGTGTCTCGAAAGGGGGACAAAAGTGGGGAGCATAAAAGTAACAACAAAACATCATTTATAATGCCAAAATATCAAACTTTACTTAAGAAACGCATAGATCCATTTACGGATGAATATTATTATATATACGCGATCAAAAGTATAATCGTCAAATGATGATGATTGATTATAAGATAAGCACATAGTAAGTTCATCAAGAAAGAAAGAAAGAAAGAATCGAAAATAGGTTACCTAGATGAGGAAGGCGTTGCTGAATGAAACCCAGGAGGAAGGAGAATTGGGAAATTGGACAGTGACACGCAGCCATCGAAGTTAAAGGCAGCAGAGTATAGCAGGGTTTTACGATAATTGTGACTAGATTCCGAATCTAACTGGATGTTCCGTACTTCTAGAATGTCCTATGCGTACGTGTGCGTTTGTTTGACGGAATTTTTTTTAAAGAAACTGAACTTGGAAATGGAATTTGAATTAGAATTGGAATGGAATGTTTGAAAATCTCTTTCATGTGTCGTTGATAAACTTGATGGAATTGGTATTGCTAAATTTTGTTCATCTCCATTCAATCTATAAACATATAATAATAAAAAAAATCTAAAAAATTGAAAAAATAAATAAATAATCAAAAATAAAAATATAAAATAACTAAACACACTAATCAATCATTGATAAAAAAATAAAAAAAAAAGATGATAATAATAATAATAATAATAATAATAATAATAATAAATTATTACAATCAGCATGGACTGTAGAAATTGAAGAAGATAATTTCATATTGAACCTTGTTTAAGCAATTGAAGCTACTTACCACTCCGGTATTAGTGAAGAAATGAAGCAAACTCAATTCTGACTAGTTGTGGATGAACGCAGGTGGACGGAACCACGATGGTGGAGCAGGAGCACGATGGTGGAACACGGCGGCGGAAGATGACGCCAGTGGAGTCGACGGCCGAGGAGGCACAATGAAAGAAAAACGTGAAGAAAAGATGCTAGGTAAGGGGTTTTGAAACAATCATGTGTCTTTTGTAACAATCCTCCAAAAGAGATAGGATTTGAAATCCCATGAAAGTTGGGATTTGATAGGATTTAGTTTCCATTCTAATTCCGTTCTTCATTGAAACGAACATACCATTTTGTGGGATTTTAAATCCCATTCCGTCGAATTTCGGCAAATTTCGCAAAACGAACAGGACCAAAGAATGTCATATGTTTATCATGTGGGTCAGCGGCTTTAAGTTTGGAAAAATATCAATCTTTATCATATCCTTAAGAAAGTTTACTTTTTCAAAATTAGAAACTATAGTTCAATTTAAACAAAACTAGTACTTAGCCCCGTGCTTTGTAACGGGATTGTTAAATCAAATAATAAAAAATATGTAAAAACGTTAAACTACAAATGTTTTGCAGGTCGACGTGAATTCATTCTGTATCGGCTTACGGATTTAGAACAAAATCCTTCAATGATAAAATACAACAAATTATCATATGTAAAACAAAAAAAAGACGTTACGTTACAGCTACGGATTTATGCGAGTTCAGTTGACAGCGGCGGTACCGACTCTCACCCAAATCAAAGGTTTAATGTATAGTTTTTTAGGTATTATAAGTTTAAAGAAAAGTAAAATAAATGAAGTAAAAAACAGTTGATAGTGTGGGGAAAAACATAATTGAATAATACATAATAAAATAAAGGTTAAGTAATAAAATAGTAAAAGTGCTTTAATGTCTTTAATTGTTATAGTTTTGTATAATAATAAAACAATAAGACATGTACTAATAAGCTACAGGAAATTGAATAGTGACTTTGTGAGGAGAACCAAATCTCCTTTTCAATATATATAATAATAGCAAACGAACTAATATTTGATCTTAACATTATATTAGATATGCAATATGGAGAAACTAATATATATATATATAGGTAAAGGATGAAATACGAAAATCTTTTATCGTACAATAGGTACGCGAGTGTCTGGAGCGTCCATATTCAATAACCATCCTAACCTAAAATCACAATTACGCGAGCCGGCCTCCTTCAACCTCTTCTCCCGTCGATTCCGTCCACCTTCACCATCGCCGTTCAACGATTCCATTCATCATCCACCTTCACGACCACCATCTTCTTCCGACACAACCATCGATCGTTGCTCACATGTCAGTTGATTAAATTGCCCAATTGAAATTGAAATTGTTGAACTAATTGATCAATTAAACTTTGAAGTTGGTCCAATTAATCATCAATTTGAAGTTTCAATTAATCAATTTTGAGTTTTTGAAGAAACCCAGTTGACGTTCCATATTTTGTTCATATGGTCGAATCAATGATCAAATTAACAGTCGATTGATGATTGTTTGATGATTATGAGATTATATGAAGTGATTTCAGTGTTCAATTTCATGTTTACACGTGTTTAATTTCTTTTTTTTTTTGTTAGTTTTAGATGTTCTGAACAACCAGAACTTCTAAACTTTTTATCAGAACTTCTAAACTTTTTTGAACACTCAGAACTTCTTAGAACTTCTAAACTTTTTATTAAACAACCTGAACTTCTTAGAACGTATTAGAATGTTTAAAGATGTTCTTTTTTTTGAACACCCAGTGCTTCGTTGAATGTATTAGAACGTTTAAAGATGTTCTTTTTTGGTCCAAATGTTTAAAGGTATTCAGTTATGTTTCAGAACGTTTAAACATAATATTTTGAACCCTAATCAGAGCTCGATTGAGTGCGTTATTTCTGCAATTCCATAATTGATTGATGAATCTAAATGCTTCTACACATCAATTCGATTGACTAAATCATCATTTTGGTGTTTATTTTGGTCAAAACGTTTAAACTTTGAGCAGAGCGTTTAAACATGAACCCTAATCAGAGCTCAATTAAGTGTGTTAATCTGTATTTTCATAATCGATTGATGATTCTAAAGCCTCTTACACATCAATTCGATTGATTAAATCATCAATTTTTGATCAATTTGAAGATTTTTAATGTTCAGTGACGTTCTTTTCAGTTCTGGGTTTTGACTTTTGAGATTTCATACTGTAAGTTGTGATTAGACTTTAGAAATTGGATGAGATAGATTAAGGAGTTTTGAATTTGGATCGGAATCGATTTTAAATCGATGAATTTGATCGCGAACTACTGTTTGGGTTATTTACCAAACTGCCATTGTGTGAAATTGAAATCGATGACCAACAGTGTCGCGTACGTAATGTACGATAAGTCATTATTGTACAATAACTCACCCCTATATATATATAGGGGTGGGTTATAATAAAAAGAAATAGTTTCCTAGGAAGACTAAGAATAAATCATAGTCATTGGATCATATCAATCAATAGTTGAGATTTAAAATTACCAAAAACCGTCATAGTTTCCTACAATTACTCTTTCAACATTATAACCGACGTAGTTTCCTAGAATTATTCTTTCACCATAGGTTTTAATGCCAAATGTCAAAATTCTATTGGTTCTTACCATTCCTAGGAAACAACTTCTTTTTATTTGAACCATTATATATATATATAGATAGATAGATAAATGATCCAATACAATAATGGTTTATCATACATTACGTACGCGACTCGTATCCCCGTCGATTTTCAATTTAACACGGTGGCAGTTTTGTAATTTTCATCAAATCTGATCCACTGCTCTAATCGATTCCGTCCACTTTCATCGTCACCATTCAACAATCTTCATCGTACAACGATTTCGTCCACTGTCGAAGCCACCATCCACAATCATCATACATCGTCGTCTATTATTTGTTCACAGGTTTGTTAATATTTTGATAAAATTGAAATTGAAATTGAAGATTGAAATTGATGAACATAATTCATCAATTAACCTTTAAATTGATCTAATTAATCATCAATTTGAAGATTCGGTCGATTATTTTTTTCAGTTTTTAGTGGGTTATGCTTGAACGTTTAAACTCTTTTACCCGAACGTTTAAACTTTGTTGCCTGAACGTTTAAAGGTTTAAACTTTTTTGCCTGAACACTTAAAGGTTTAACATTTGAACGTTTTAAAGTTTTGTGTTTCTGGGTGTTCAAAACTTAGAATTTCAGTACAAAAAGTTTAGAAGTTCTGAACTTTAGCTGTTTAATTTTTTTTGTTAGTTTAGAAGTTATGTTGAGAAGTTCTGAACTTTTAAACTTTTTTGAACACCCAGAACTTCTTAGAACGTTTAAAGATGTTCATTTTTTTTAACACCCAGAACTTCATTGAAAGTATTAGAACGTTTAAAGATGTTCATTTTTTTTTGAACACCCAAAACTTCATTGAACGTATCAGAACGTTTATAGGTTTTCAGTTTTGTTTCAGAATGTTTAAACATAATATTTTGAACCCTAATCAGAGCTCGATTGAGTGCATTATTTCTGCAATTTCATAATCGATTGATGAATTTAAATACTTCTACACATCAATTCGATTGATTAAATCATCATTTTGGTGTTCATATTGGTTAGAACATTTAAACTTTGAGCAGAACGTTTAAACATGAACCCTAATCATAGCTCAATTAAGTGTGTTAATCTGTATTTTCATAATCGATTGATGATTCTAAAGTCTCTTACACATCAATTCGATTGATTAACTCATCAATTTTTATCAATTTGAAGATTTTTAATGTTCAGTGACGTTCTATTTCAATTTTGGTTTTTGACTTTTTGAGATATCATACTGTAAGTTGTGATTAAAGTTTAGAAATTGGATGAGATAGATTAAGGAGTTCAGAATTTGGATTGGAATCGATATTAAATCGATGAATTTGATCGCGAACTACTGTTTGGGTTATTTACGAAACTGCCACCGCGTGAAATTAACATCGACGTTCACAAAACTCGCGTACCTAATGTATGATAACTGATTATTGTACGTTAACTTCCTCCTATATATATATATATATATATATATATATATATAGAAAAAGGTTAAAATAAAAATAAGGAGTTTCCTAAGAATGGTAAGAACCTACAAAATTTTGACATTTGGCATTACAAATGATGGTGAAAGGACAATTCTAGGAAACTATGTCGGTTATTGGTAATTTTAAATCTCAACCATAGATTAACATGATCCAATGACTATGATTTATTCCTAGTCTTCCTAGGAAACTACTTATTTTTAGGATAACCCTCCCCTATAGTGAAAAGATCCAATACACTAATCCTTAACGTACATTAACGTACGCGAATCCCGTTTTTCACGAATCGATCCATGAAATCACATCCCAACATCTCGGAATCGTCAATACGTATCCAATTAATCATTGGTTAACCGAAAAAAACAGTTTTAGATCGTTAATCGATCAATTTTTTACTTTTTTCACGAAGACCGTTTTTTGAGCGTTTTAGGTTTTTGCCTTTGAACGTCTCGCTTACCTCTCGTACGTTAAGGCATTAGCGTACAGTATCTCTACCCTATATATATATAACACAAATATGAAACTGTAAGTCAATGGTGGATGTAAAATGATCCCTTTTGCATGCATAGTTGAAATTGATATCTATCTGAACCCCTTAATTAAGAAAAATGGACCAGGTTCTGTTAGTTCACGACAGCATGTGATGATTATTATATTTTAGAATGTGTAACATCCCGATTTCACGTAAGCACATGTTCGAATTCATATAAAATTTAGCATGCAAAGGGATTAAGAAGGGGATTCTATAAAATTTGGATAATAATCTTTGGAGTTTAAGTTGCCGCTTAATTGAATTTGGAAGGCTATTTTAAAGTTATAATTAATTCCCTATGTAACCTAACCATGTGTTACGCCCCCGCCTTCACTACCTTGACGCACGCATTCAAGACTAGAGTTGGGGTTTTAGTTTCTAATTGCTATATTATGAAATTTCAGATTCTTGATCCCCCGGCCATCAGCGTTAAACTCAACCGGTGTCATCGACTTGGTTCCATCGACTATTAGGTTCATGGTGTTCTCGGGATTGCAACGCGCCCTAGCACCAATGCTAGTTGTTGACTTCTATGGGATTTGTTTTGGCCTTAGGTTCGTTAGTGTCTTGTTTCTTCCAAATGTTTATTTATGGTGATCGAGCTCTACGAGCCCACTCAGAGGCGGCCCAACCATTTTGATAGCCTAAAGGAATAAAATATTCGGGGCCTTATTAAGAAAAAAAATATAATGTGTTTCTACTTTTTAATTTTTTATTTATTCAACTTCACATTTAATTAATTAGATGAACAAATTAAATATTAGACCAAAATAGTTTCATTTATCTTTGGCACTTTCTTTATAACAAAAGTTTGTACATGGCAATTTTAGTTTGTCTCTTTAAAGAAACCAGACAAAATATACATGTTTTGAAACACGACATGAAAATAACACGATTGAAAGATACTGAAAAATTTTGTGGATGACACCATATACATTGGACATTTTCAATATGAGCATTGACGATTGTTATGTTCATATATCATCCTAATTTTATACAATAATGAACGTCATAACTACTATAATATAATGTTAAAATTTAATCTTTTTAACTCAAAATATTTTGGTTGCAATTGAAATCTAAATGTAGGATTAATCTTTATTATAAGAAAAATAAAAAGTATTTAAAGCATTAGCTAAAATTATTGAATTAATCATTTTTCTAGAAAAATAAATGTAGGATTTGAGCTGATTCCAAAAACCAGATTTAAGGGAGAGATTGACGAGGTTTAATCCCTGGTGACCCAAAATAAAAACATAACCCTTAACCACTACACCAGAGCGGTTCATCTAAACAGGATTCAACTTAAAATTTTATATATAAAATATACTTTTTTATATTTCTTAAAATTGGGGCCTCAAAATTTTATGGGCCTAAAGCCCTTGCTTTAGTTTATAACATATACGGGCCGGCCCTGAGCCCACTTTTACATGTTTTACTATTTTAGGGCTGATATACGTGCTCATTGAATGTGATTACTAAGACTATTTGTTGATTGAATAATATAGATATGAAGAATATATATATATATATATATATATATATATATATATATATATATATGTATATACTTACGTGCTTATAGTTTCATGTAAGCAAATAAAGAGTTACGATTTTATGAATGTGCGGTGCGTTTTATGAATGAGCTTTATCTGTGACGTATGATTGTTATTCTTATTATTTGATGTTATATGTTTATGGTTTGACGGTCCAAGCATGGGTCGGGTCATTGATTGGTCTCTCACGAGACATAGAGTAGTCTCTCACGAGACGTAGATTGGTCTCTCACGAGACATAAAGAAGTCAGGGCTGTCTCCGGTGGAGTTAACTCAAGTTAGGGTTCCGTGCCACCACTTGGATAATTAAAGCCTTTAATTTAGATGAAAGAATTTAGATGAAAGTTAGATAAAAAAACATACTAGCCAAATGATGAAAGGTTAGACTGAAGTTAGAGAAAAAAATACATAGATGAAAATTACCCTTAAGCTACTTGAAAAGACTATATTCGGTATTAGCTGTTTTGCTTTGTAACAATAAAATTCGAAAAAGGTTTTGAATTCTTGTTTTGTTTAAGCCTCCAAAAGGGGTGTACCGGCCCTGAGAGAAGTCCCCTATTCGTTATGTGACTTAGTTTTTGGACTGTCCTTGGGGCAAATATGGACCCATTATGACCCTGCACTTCGACTATATGATGCTATGGTATCAAGATTTATTTATTGAAAGCTTACTTTATTTAAAATTAGAACTCATTTAACAAAGCTGGTTTTTTAGCATGTATATCAGATTGATTTCAGGTGCTTAGACGGGGACTTAGATCTTTTGGCTATTGCAGAAGTTACGTGTGTTCCCTGAAGAACTGACATTCCATTTTCAACAGTATGACCTCCCGGGTTGGGGTCATACAGAATGACTAAATTATGATTTTACCCTCAGCTTCCTTATATCTCTGTTACTGAAGTAGTGATAAAACTTGACAGGTTTGTGTGTGGTTGGATATTGACTTAATTTAAATGCTTATCAGACTTCCATTAACACTAGATTCTTAGAATAAATCAATAGAAAACGCAATTGTTTATATTTATAATATAGACTGTCAATGGTGGATGCAAAATGAACCTTTTCACATGCATTTTTGGAATTTCTTTTCCATTATAAACCTTATCTTCCCATGATTTCATTTTGAACCACTCAATTAAGAAAAGTGATCCTTGCTCTGCTCCGGTTCTTTTAATCATAACTATACAGTTCACTAGAGTACCTGTGGATAAAAGAACACTTATTCACCTTGAACAGATCTGAAGAAGTTCAAATCACAACTTCACTTGAAGATCTGGTTAATATGGCCCTCTCTACCAAGAATAATGACAAGGTGCAAACTACTCCAGCTGCTTACTGGAAATTTGAGCTTTCACTTGATGACTCTGAGTCCTTCCGGCGTGATCCAAATATAAACTGTAAGTTTAACACCCGGTGTGCAATAATTGTTAGCTGTACTTTCTCATTAGTCTTCATATATTCTCTCCCTTTTCTTCAATGATTCTTCGAAGTGTTAAATTTCAGATCCAAAAGTGGATCTAACAACCTCCATCGTTTTCGTGTTAACTACTCGTAATATATGTATGCTTTCTAATTGATTCCCAGCCTGGGATGTGATATTTGGTTGTTTTATTCTCGATTTGATTAGGGGAAACTGGGAATTGAATTTTATTGTTCAGATAGGATTTGAATCAGATCCTGGTTCAGGCCTATTAGATCTTTGATTTATGTTCTAAAAACTCTCTTGTTAGTTCCTTTGAGCTTCTCAAACCATTCAAGATATGTTTCTTGAGCTGCTTGCATTAAACAAGTTAAGATTCAACCGTTGCAATTGTTGTAATGAATTTAATTATACAGCTTCCCTCTAGAAACCTTTTGTGTCCATTGCCATAGCCCATAAACCTCCTAAACTTATTTTTCAGAAGTTATAGTAGCTGTTATAGTCATCGTTTAAGTTCATATATTGTCCTTATAGCTTGTATACCTTGCAGATATTTGTGTTCCTACAACTATAGAATTCAAGAAAAAGATAATTTCTCTACTTGAAACTCTAATAGTTCTTCCACGCCAATGTGTTCTTGTTCAGTATTGGGCCTCAAAAGAAATTGGAAACATATTTGTGCTTACTACAACATGTCAGCCTTTTGGTATTTCTGGGAGCAACAAAGAACTTGAGTCATACTGGAAAGCGTGTTCAGACCACAAACTCTATGTACATCCTACGAAAGGTGTAGCAATTGGTCTTCCTGGTCAGGTATTCCTGAACTGTACTCCTGAGCAGACTCAAAATGTGCATGATAAATACCCTAAAGATCATGTCCTCCATGTGAAGCTGCTATTTTTAGAAATAAGAAGTGGGGATGCTTTGGGGTGCTTGTAATTGACGCTGATACATGTGTTGGTGTGCTTGAATTTGTCATGGATACACCAACAGGTTCTAATTATGACAAAGATATTGGTTTAGTTTGCACTGCACTTGAGGTTTGTCCCATCCTTATCTACATGTTTTGCACACACACATATATAGAACTAATACTAAATTCCAATGCTTATACATTTAAGATCCTAAAAAGTTATAAGATCCTGAAAAGTTATAATTTCCAAATGTGCAGTTTATTTCATAACTAATGCATTTGGTTGTATATAAAATTATAACTGGAACTGAACCCCTTACAACTAAATGATCAGAAATAATTCTAATGGCTAGCATATTAGAAGCTTTTTTGATGTGCTATCCGAAAGGGATTATTGAATATTAGGTGGGTTAGGTAATGGGTTAAAACGGGTAAATTATTTCGCTTAAATCACAAAAATTTTGTAGTGTTCACCGCAAAGAAATTTAGAAAGGCCACATTTTCAAGTTTGCTTTAGGCCTCAAGATTGATTGAGCTGCTCCTGCATCTATGGTCTAGCATTGTTAGATCCAATATTAAGCGTTCAAATCTCTTGCTTGTCTTGCAGCACGCTGGTTTTCAACCTTCAACCCAAGCCAACCCCCCAATAATTACTAATATCAATGGCCGAAAAAGGTCCCGCAAAACAAGCTCATCTGAGTTTACAAGTTACTCTCGTCTAGCGCAACATTTTGGACTGAGTAGTGCTGAGGCTGCAGTCAAGCTTGGAGGTAACTTCTTCATATTACCCACACATAAGCATATAGCTAAGCTGATTACAACTATTACAAGTATTAAAAATTATTAAGTTTTTTTTACTTACACTTGTCCATCTTCAGAAACTACAGGCAAACGAGTAAAACGAGGTACCTTTAGAAATTCTTGTAGATACGTCCGAATTACTGAATGGCCATGGATACCAAAGCGTAGGACTACCAGAGCTTCTTCTGGTCATGAAACTCAAGTTAATCCAACCACATCTGGAACTAGTTCTTTTAGAGCTGCTGTTGCTACAGAAAACAGTTATTTTGGAACCCTAACTGCTACAGAGTATATGGCCTCCTTTTCTTCTTTTATCCCCAGTCGGTATGTCATTTCAAATCTTGCACGTTCATTTGGTTATGGAACATTGGACTCATTTACAATGTATACATCAATTTCAATTCCATTGTAGGGATACTACCACCGAAGCATCTCCCTTCGAGAATATAATGACTCAAATAGAAGCAGATGATACTAGTTCTTTGGTAAATCCATATGCTACAGAGTACATGGGATCAAGTACTAGCTCTTTTGGAAGTCCGGTTGCTACAGAGTATGTGTAGACCTTTCTTTCATTTCAAAATAGTAATATGCATTTGGTTTTGGGACGTTGAAATCATTAAATATAAATCTTCGTCAATTATGTTTTAGGGACGTTGGAGCATTTCTCTCTGAATCTCTGACCAATCAAACAGCATGTGGTGATGGTGATGCTGTTTCCATGCAAGATTTTGAAGAAATGGAATATCAAGGTAACAATGAAGATCTTGATCTCAACAGCTTCGCTGACAGGCTTTTTGATTTTGAAAAATGGATCACCCATAACATACCATATTAAGGAAAATTAGCAGGGAAAAAATGAAACTAGATCTATAGTTTGCGTATCTTGTTTGTTACTTGTTAGAGATAAACTCTTGAGTTATAATAATTGAATACTCCATTTGGAAGTCATCTGTAATGTTGCAAGATGTTTTGAATGAAATATACAAAGAATTTTTTTTTTGATGTTTTCCTTATTTATAGTTTTGTATCAATAGTTATACCCCTTATTATTTTGTTTTTGTGAGAATTAGGGTGTTTGTTTTTTCACAAAAGATCTTCCTGTCTGTGCCACGCAGAGATTTAGGTTTGCAAATTGTTTGTTTTTAAGAAGCATTTCATTAAAAAAGTGTGCGCGCCCTCTTTTTCGCGCAAACATGGACCACTCACTTCTCAAATCTTTTAACATCTTCTCATTCCATCAGTTCTCTTAAAACCCTAGCCCCCTTTCTTCAAAACTCCATTTCCCTCACTCCCTTCCCCCTCCACCTCCAGCCAGCCGTCGCCCCCTTCCTCCTCCACCTCCGGCCATCCGTCGCCCCCTTCCTCCTCCACATCCGGCCAGTCACCGCCACCTTCATCCTCCATCTCCGGCCAGCCCATACCTCCTCCATCTACGGCCAGCTGCAACTCCTCATCCTCCACCACCAGCCAGCCCCCTACCTCCTTCATCTGCAGATTGTTTGTTTTAAGAATTTTAGTAGGTTTGATTAACATTAGTCCGTCCGGTTCAGTTTGTTTATGAATAATTTGTTTTCATCTTAGGTTTTGTTAAGAATTTTACTAGGTTTGATTTGTTTATGTATAGGTTTTGTTGTTGATTAATGTTAATTTATGTTTAGGTTTTATTGTTGATTAATGTCAATTGAGTACTTGAATATTGTTTATGTTTAGGTTTGGTTTGGTTGTGTATATTTAGGTTTTGTTGATTAATGTTAATTGACTACTTGAGTTATTAGATGGCAATACTGCCACTGGGATTTGCAAGTGGACCTCAACCCAAAAACATCAACGGTTGGTTCCACCTCTACTTGTTGTAATCGGGTCCAATAACTTAGGATTATGTACACCGTTTCTCTTGACACTGAAAATGATGATGCTAGCACTATTCCTGACCTAAACTTGAGCTAACTTATGAGCCTACCCCGTGCCTAATCCAAATAAAAGGACCAAAAACTCAAAATCATCATCTATCACTGTTGATGATTTAGCAGTTGATATGCAAAATGCCTTACAATATTTGGTTAAAGGCAAATATGGGACAACCGTTCGTGAATGTAAGGAGAAGTTTAGCTTGATTGGTTTAGAAGAGGCAAACCCTATATATTTAGCCGCCTTTCATATATTTGGAGGGTTGGAATTGAGAGAGGTATGGATGGAATTGCCAAATACTCCCGAAGTGTTAAAAGAGTAGATCAAGATGACGGGTACAAGTTTAGGAGTATTAAAGTAGTGAAGAACTTGGTTTTGAGTTTTATTTATATTTGTTTTTGCTATGTTGACATTGTATGTTTTTGGTCTATTCTGTTTATTGTTGAATAATTGTTTGGTTTATGTTAACATTGTATGCTTTTAATTTATTTGGTTTATATATAATTGTTTGATTTTTCACCCAACTGACCATTTAAATAACGGAACACAATAATCAGGAAAACCGAGTTTAGCCACGAATCACCGTGAATTCGGTTAAAATCAACCTAAGGTGTCGGTCATATGGCATTTATGGGTCTCGTTCGGGTCCATAGGGTTGAGTACTGTGGTCAGGTTATCACCCAGGTAAGGAATAGCGTCTTACCTTTGGTTCTTGGAACCGTTGTTGCCATCTTGCTAACACCTGCCGTATCCCGCCAACTTCACAAGCTGTCCCGCAACAACCTACCCCTCATGCTCAACCTGATGTTCCTAATTGTGACAATCGTCAATTTCAGGTTAACCTCGTTAACTCAACTCCGTCAATTCAAACTTTAAGATTGTTGAATCTTTAACGCACACTTCATTACATTTAAACTAGGGTTTAAATGACGCTTAACACTTACTACATGTGTAGTCTTTCGGGATTTGCACCGAAACGCAAACGAGTTAACGCAAACGATTGACAAATAAACGACAAACGTCAAGACACTAATTATATGATTATTATGTGTTAGGATTATGTGCTATGTGATAATAGTATGGTCATGTTAACTTATTGTTCAAGTATGATGGAATGTTCTAGAGAAAAACAACAATTGGAAGTTTAGGGACTAGAATGTAACTTGTTGGCCTATAAATATAACATAAACTCTAAACCCTAACTATTATTATTATTATTAAAAACCCGATCGGCCCCTTGCTCCTCCCTACTCACGGCTGCCGTCCACAATCTTCCACACACACACATCAAATCAAGAGTTTAATCCAAGAACTAGGTGCTAGGAAGGTATACTTGATCATCCCTTACCTCCTTGTTGTGTAATTTTGATGTTTAATGAGTTGTATACAAACCCTAACTCAGCCGATTCTAGGTGTTATATGATTAATATGATTCTTGATAGTTGGATGATAGATTAATATGATTCTTGATGTTGTTACATGATTCATTGATTGTCTTTGATTTGAATTAGAACACAAACCCTAATCTTGTATGTATGGTATGATTGATATGCATGGATAGTAGTTATAGTATCTAGAAGGTTATATGGATGCATGATAGTTCATAGGTTATGGTTATGTTGAGTTTTGATGTGAACAGATTCTGGACAGAATGTATATACGATGTTTAACTGACTGTAACGAAGTGTAAACGTGAAAATTGATTGAGATTGTGGGTACTGCAGTAAACTAGGTTGAGTCTAGTTTCTATAAAGTATAAATTCGTAATTTTTGGATAAGTAGAAGTATACTTTTATGATTTTACAAAAACGTGATGCAAAGCTGAGCTGTTAGACCTGCTGTTAGGTTATATTGTAAATAATATATCTCATGGACCACGAGACCAATTGGGTTGGTTCCACTTCTGGAAGTTGACTCACTGAGTTAGGAACCAAACCCAAGTGGTCTTGCATTTATTGGATTTTCGTTTAACGGGAATTGCAAATAACATTCTGATGTGCATGAATCTGGCTGATATAAGTTAGCTGTAATGTTTTGATCATTGTGAGCAATCTATATGGAATAAAAATAAGATAAAATATGTTCTGGAAACCTAAGACATGTATGTTTCTGTGTAATTTTTGGTGAATTAATTGAGACATTATAATCGGTGAACTAGTACAATCTTTCAAGTAGAAATTCTGTCATAACGAAACTAGCTGCTGAGTTGTATAGGAATGCATGAAATATGGTAGTTTCTATATAATTGTTGTAATTTTGACCAAAATACCCTTGCGGGGAAATATTTGCTAGTTGATTGCCATGAATTGACCAAATTACCCTTGCGGGAAATATTGGTTAGTTAGTCTTTGTTTGTTGACCAAATTGCCCTTACGGGAATTATTGCTAGTAAGTAGGTTATTAACACATGACACGGAAGTAATTGCTCACTCATATGTCGTATCACGATTGTACTTGTAGAGTCACACACAATACACAAACGAAACATGTTACGTGCATAGGTATTATGTGCCGAGTCTAGAGACTCGTTAAACGTTCCGATACTTAGAAAATCTCCTTGTTGTTTTAGAACGCTAGAGAGTTTTCTACGACGCGCATCACTCGGTGATCTAGATCGGATATTCTTCGCAAACAGTGAGTTCACTTTACCCCACTCTTAAACTGCTTTCAAACGTTTTCACTTGGGGGAGATAACATACTCCGATAAACATATTTTCTGAGATAAACGCATATGAAAGATTTTGTTATAAATTATATATCACTTGTAAAGGCTAAGCGGCATTTGTAACAACTTGAAGTCCCACACATCGGACCGGTTAATATTTGGAATAGCGAGTCACTTTTGGGTAGTACTACTGGGTTTGACAAACCCCACCCGACGTTATAGCTCAACTGGAGGTTGAGTGGGTGTAAATTTGGGCTAACACATACCATGGTCTGGAGGACCTGGTGACGGGCACTTGATAAACAGTCAGCTTCGGTCGCGAACCACTTAGCAATACTTGTTGTATAGATTAGCTACCTATCGATATATAATTTGACATAACACTATCTGGTAATGCAACACTTAAACGTTGTAACATGGTTACACGCTCAAACGTCGTAACGAGGTTACGCAATACTTAAACGTTGTAACGTGGTT
>NW_027504845.1:0-202500 GCF_021521415.1 Bidens hawaiensis | reverse complement strand
GGATTGTGTTGATATTAATACCATGGTATAATTAAATAATATTTACCAAAGAAATTAAAAATATTTGTTATTTTTACCATGACTTATTTTGATTTATGTATTTACCATGAAATTCTATATATATTTGTTATTTTGTGTAAGGATGTTTATTAATTGTGTATGTTAAAATTATAATGTGTGTATCTAACCCTTTCGAGTATAAGTTAGACAAGGTTTTGAGTAGTAATTAACAATGTGTATGTAACTAAGGTGTTTATGCAGGATGTTATGTTTTTAGTAAGATTTGCATAATGTAATTGTCTAGATAACTAATCTATTCATTTAGATAGCTATGTGTACTTGTGTATGGCATAATTTAGGTGTGTATATTATATTTTTGAAATGTGTAGCATTACGTAGAGTGTGTAGGAAATAACCATCTTATGTTGATTGCGCACTGTGTATGCTGAAATAGTTAATATGTTTCTGGTTTTATGTGTAGAGTTAATAGGTCTCTTGTGTAGATAATTTGTTTATTATGTAGGGGTGACTATAGTGTATGCAGGTTGTTACCGTGTAGGTTTACTTAACTTCTTGTGTATGTGGTTTGTTTTTTGGTTATGCTTATTTAGGTGATGTGCAGATTGTGTTTTGTGTAGGGGTGACTGTGGTTGTTGTGTATGCTGGTTATTTACTATGTAGGTTCACTGACCATCTCGTGTATATGGTTCTTTTATTGTGTATATTTATTTAAGTAATATCCTGATTTTATTTTGTGTAGGATTATTGCCTAGGCTTATGATTTGTGCAGGCTTATACTGGTTTTGGTGTTAGTTTCTAAGTTATTGTATGATGTTAGGTTGTAAAAAATTTTAGGATGGTCTATGTAGACATGTTTGAAGTTTTTAGTTGGTTTTGGTTTATGGTGAATTGTTGTGTATGTGTATTGTTCACTAGGATGTTACTTATATGAATCGTTAAATTCTTCTTTGGTTCAGGTCATTATTATCTATGTACGGAATGCTACGAATTATCTTATGTGTATGCGTAGGATACAGCAAGAAGTCATCTATAATTCAAGATTTGTGTGGGCGTGATGATCCGAATAGCATCTTAGTCACTGCACCAATATAAATACTAAATAAAGGTTCTGGTACTTGTTGCACGATCAACCACCAAGCAAAGAAACTGCAAATTGAATCAAGAAAACAAAAAGATTGTCACACATGATTTAAGTATCTAAACGATCTTGATTCTTGCACATGTAAAAAAAAGAAGAGAGAAGAAGATAACGAAGAAAACGAATCAACCGTCGATTAATTAAATAGTTTATCTTATTTAAAATATGCTATCTGTTTTGGTTAAGTGTTTTAAGTGTTAATTATATGTTATTTAAAATATGTTACAATGTTTGGTATATTGTTTTTTATCCTGCCATATCCTTTTAATTTAAAATAGGTTTCAATATGTTTGGTCTTTTGATTTTGGTGTTTATCCTTATCTTATTTAAAACATGTTTCATACATCAATTGAAGTTATATTAAAAATATATTCAACAATCCTACTGATACATGCCTGCATATATATTGGTTGTCTCTGTAGTAGATTTCAGGTTGAATAAATAGGTTGAATATATAGCGAAATAGCAGTCTTCAATTTTATATTGAATTAGGAATGATGGTGCTTAAACTTGGGATTCTGAACTGGGGATGTTTGTGTGAACGTTTGATATTGTATAATTAAATAATATTTACCAAAGAAATTAAAAATATTGAAACCTCCTACAATGAATATTTACCATATATAAGATTATGATACATTACTAATATACCCTTATATATAGTTTAAAGAGAAAATAAAAAGAAAAGATATGTTGGTTGTAACTGCTTCTCGCACTTCTCGTACTAAAAATACTTCTGAAATGAGCCTAAACCTATATATATATGTGTGTGTGTGTGTGTATAAAAGTTATTAAAAGTTTATAAGGGTTTTTGTAATAAATATTTAAAAAGATTTTGTATATTTAGAATACGTAAATTAAGGTATATAATATTATTTTACATAATATTTTGGTTAAGTAATTTATAAACAAATGGCATTTTTTTTTAAATATATTGTTACCGATTTAATAATATAAGTACGAATATTGTGTAAACAATTATATTTTATGCAATATTAATTTATAAGTAATCTTTATTAATCATAAACTTTAAATAAAATATTCTGTACTCTCAATACCCGTTCATATCTCGTTTCTCTCTTAGTCCATTTGTTAATTAGCATTATTTCCCGTTATTACACTTGTTAGGATTTGACTTTGCTACCTCTCGAGCGCGACGCTAACTCTTTTACCGATCTTAAAGTATTTATTCATTTGCTTATTATCTAAGGTGAGTTTACATATCCCTTTTTTTCATCTTTTAAATTTTGGGAGTGGCATGTATACCCTATTAAATTACTCATTTTTATTTATTTATCTATTCATAACATAATTCAATATATGTTTATGTGTGATTATTGCATGCTCTATGATAATGCTCTATGTGCTTAATTGTTTATTTTATGTTTTGTGGTTGGTATCTCATCCTCATCTAGTATGATCATACGTTTACCCAACTACTTTGATTTCGTATCAATAAGAACGGGTCCACATCTATTAAGTTGTATACATTTTCATAAGAATTGTAATACTCATCATTTACATTTGAATTGTGATTTATCTATATATATATATAGGGGATGGTTCAAGAGAGAAATGATATTATTGTAAGAAATGTGAGAAATGAATATGAACCACTAGTTTTGCTTTAAGTTTTAAATGTTTAAAACTAAATAAAGAAAAACTAATAAACCATAATACTTATCTATTTATTTAATATAACAAACTAAATTTTTATAATTAGAAAATATTAAGAACTCATTTATTTTTATAACTTACTTTTTGTTTCTTAAATTTTTATCCTACACAAGTATAATTTATCAATATATTAAAATTTCTTTCTATCCAAAACTAATTTCTCCGAACTCAATATATTAATATCCATCAACACATACTTACATTATGATGAATCATACCAAAAAACTATTTTACATGTATTTGCATTAGATACCAACAAAAAACATACAACCTACACAAAAGCGTATAATCTACACTTTTTCTAAGAATAAGACAACATATAACCTACCCACGAAAAACATTTAACCTACACACAAAATTCATCATCAATAAAATACACAGGCACACGAAAACATTTAACCCACACACGAAAAATTATATAACCTACACACGAAAATTTTATCTTACACAAATACAATTTATTCATACATTAATTTATTTTTATTCAAAACCAATTTCTTCAAACTCAACATATCAATATCCATCAACATGTAGTTACATTGTGATGAATAATACAAAAAAATATCTTACACATGTTTGCATTAAATGTCAATGAAAAATATACAACCTATACAAAAACATATAATTTACACTTGTTCTATGAATAAAAAACATAAAACCTACATACAAAAACATATAACCTACGCATGTGTAGGATATGTGTATCTTTGTGTAGTTACTATAATTGTTGATGTCGAATTCTATATGTAAGTTGTACGCTTTTTGTATGTTGTGCGTTTTTATCGCTTAAAACAAGTGTAGGTTATATAACTTTGTGTAGGTTGTATGTTTATTTTTTACATTTAATGGACACATTTGTATGATATTTTTTTATTATTATTTATGACAATAATTTTTACAAGCATACAAATTGGAAAAAAAATATATATTATGTTTTGATGTTTAGTGTTAAAAAACATGCTAATAAATTGAATGGAAATTATTTTTTTAATATAAAGAATAGTATTATATGAATAAATTGTATTTATGTTAAATAAAATGAAAAATGTGTAAATAAAAAATAAAAATAAAGTAGTGTTTTTATCTTTTTAATTATTATAGTTAAATTAGTTAGATATATTAATTAGAGAGAGATTCATTATGGTTATATTAGTTGTATTAATTGGAGAGAGAGATAGTGCATTTATTGTTGTATTTAAATCTTTTTATTTATTTTTAAATATTTAAAACCTAAAATAAACTAGTGGCTAATATTCATTTATCTCATTTCTTGTAATAATTTGATTTCTTTCTTGAACTTAAACATATATATATATATAAGGGATGGTTCATGCAAGAAGTCTAGTTACAGTGAGAAGTGCGAGAAGTTAATCTGGACCACTCATTTTATTTTTAATCTTACATCATTAAAAGTAAATGAAAAGAATATTAAAATAATATAATTATATTATCTCTCAAATTAATATATAATTAAACCATACAAGTTACATTTTCAACTAATATAATTATTCTAATCACAATAACTAAAATATTAAAAAAATCAATAAATCTATAAAATAGTAAATCTTTATAATTTTTTACCTTATCTTTTGAGTTCACCCTACACTCTCTCGTGAGTTCACCCTACACAACTATAATTTTTTCCTACACCTCTTCAAAAATTCATACATATGTTTAATTTTTACATACATGTCTTAATTTGTTTTTCCTACACATTTTCAATTTCTTCGTATGCATGTTTTTCGTCCTACACATATTCAAATCTTTCTTACGCATATTCAATTTCTTGTTACACATCTTTAGTTTTTTCATACACATCTTAATTTATTTTCCTACACATCTTTTAGTTTTCTTATACACAACATATTTTTTTTTCCTACACATCTACAATTTCTCCGTACACTTTTTTTTCATCCTACACACCTTCACTTTTTTCATACGCATATTTAATTTCTTCCGACACATCTTCAAATATCTCATACAAATCTTTAACTTTCTCATACACATCTAATTTTTTTCACCTACACATCTTTAATTTTCGCATACACATCTTTTTGTACACATTTTCAATTTTTTCGTACACATTTTTTTCCGTCTTACACATCTTCAAATTATTTATTTATTTGTCAAAAGATAATCGATGATGAAGATAATATTTTGCTTAAATGTTATTAACTATAAACATTTTATTGGTGAAATTAAAACAAAATTAAATCTTACACTAAACAAATAAGAAATAAATAAATTGTAACTTACAAATAATAAATTTTAGTTATTTATGCTTTGAGCTTTTTTTAGGGATGGACGAAATAAATTAAATGATGAATTATTTTATTTTACCTAAACTAACATTTTCTTATTTATTTTAATGTCTTTCAACTTGTATTAATTACAATAAATACAATAATATTTCAACCATTGATTAATAATCTAATGGTTGAGATCACTTCTCGCACTTCTCTCCATAAAATCACTTCTGAAAATAACCTAATCCTATATATATATATATATATACACATATATATTGTTTCGGTCAAAAATTAACAAAGTAACTTTTGATCAAATTAGTACATGAGGTAGAGTGCTTGATAGAAAAATGAGTGAACACGATGATTTGATTACGAGGGAAAAAGCCCTTGATTGTGAGAAACTCCGGCACAAAAAAAAACCCCCGGACGGTGAAAACTATCACCGTCAATTTTATTAATAACAAAAAGGTGGTTACAAATCGTGGAGCTGATAAATGATCGTGTGCTAAGTGATGCAATGAGTGCTAGTAGCTAAACAAGTGAAGTGTGTGTTCTAATGATCATATCAGCTCGTTTATATAACAAAAGAGTACAACTGAAATTCCGAATAATCCGGAAACCCTAGACTAAGACTCCCATGATCCGTTGCTGCCCACGTTCAAGTTGACGAAGTTCAAATAATATCCGTTGCAAACCCACGTTCTTATAAGCACATTAATTATGTGGTCTTATCTGCAAAACAAATAAAAATAATATAGGACAATTGAATTAGTCAAATATCATCCTCAGAATATTCGCATAGGCAGGATAGCTCGGAATCCATGAATCATAGTCAATCCTGAGGATAAAAAATCTGCACCCAACAATTGCCCCCAATTTTTTACAGTTAGCGCGTGACAGCTGTAAAAATTTCAAATTTCAAAATAATAATATCTCCTACTACTTGAAAGGACGTGCACGCGGATTGAGGAAACCCTATAACCGTCTTTCCAGCTTATAATTAACCCTCAATCATATTTTTAATTCATTATACTCTTCTTCTTCGCTTCGTTATCCAGGTCAGTCTCTCTCTCTTGTTTTCTTAATTTTCTAAAACTTTTCTTCTAATTCGAATAATAATGAGGAAAAGAAACCCTCGAACGCCAAACCCTTATTCATTTGTACCTTCTGAATCGATCAGGGACAAATCCCTACTACTGATGAAGATCAGTGTCTCTTCAAAGATCTTGACATTAGGTTTCTAAAAGACTCCGGCCCTTTACCCGCTGAGGCCGTCATTAGACCATTTGACCCCAAAGTCAAGGCTGACTTTTCATCCAAAACCTGGGTTTGCTTCTTTTATTACCCCTTTTCAATCGGCCTTTCGTATCTATTCTCTCCGCTCATTAAGGAGTTCTTTGATATTACCGGGTTCCCTTACTCCCAAGTGATGCCAATGGTGTGGAGAGTATTAGCTATATGTAAGGCCCCGTTACCGGTAGCCCTACTTTCGTGTTGGATTTACTCATAAACGCAGTTCTAATATCATAGTTAACTAAAACATTCGCGGAATATAAAAGCTTTCACAAAACATTTCATAACAAAACACATCTTGTCTTAAAACAACATCTTGTCTTTCAAAATAAACAAAACGTTAAACTTAAACGTCTTGGGTCTTCCGATGCCAGCCTCTTATTCAGTGCCACGTGTCTCCTCGAGTGAGCTGCCTCATCCTACTCACCTGCGTGCATACTAAAAGTCAGCTACGCTGAGTGAGTTCTAGTTAATCATACATTATACAATACACACAAACTTATATTCTTTCATTCATACTTTCATACTTTCTTTTGTATTAACTTGCTTTCATATCTTACGTTATAAAGAACATTACGCCCTACATTCCTCGAGTATTATTAGGGCTCGGTACCCTCCTTCCTCGAGTATTATTAGGCCTCGGTACCCTCCTTCCTCCAGTATTATTAGGGCTCAGTACCCTCTTTCCTCGAGTATTATTAGGGCTCGGTACCCTCTTTCCTCGAATATTAGTAGGGTTCGATTCCCTCTTCATTACCATACAACCATACATCATACCTCGAGTATTATTAGGGCCCGGTACCCTCTTCGTAACCATACAACCATACAACCATCCTTTCCTTCTTTTATTAACTTTATCACATTCATACACATAAGCATACATATCATACTTACCTTATACATAGCGTTACAACCTGACAGTACGTGCAATATCCGAAGATCGTTCACGTACCATCAGGCAATCATTCATACATTTCACATTATTCACATAAGGCATACACTTATCTCTTAGGATAAGCGTATTAACAAACATATTGAGTATGCACACAGCCCCGAAACATAACACATAAATGGGGCTAGAAACTCACCTGAATCCTGTTACGCTCTCCGTTAATCGTTATTCCCTTCCTGAGTTGTGCACGGCTAACTGTATAATATTTACATGTATCAGTTAACTACTACAACTCATGTTGTATTTCTATCTTTATATAACCCACAACGAACGGGGGTCCGGGAGCAGCGCCCCTGGCAGCGGGGTCTAGGGGCGGCAGCCCCTAGCAGGGTCAAAGGGGCAGAGCCCCTGGCTGGGATCGGTGAAGTTAACCCTAGGCGAACATATGCCAGGCGAAGTTATCATGGGCGAACTTATCACCAGGCGAAGTTATCAGTTAGGCGAACTTGGCCTTAGGCGAAGTTATCAGTTAGGCGAACTTGGCCTTAGGCGAAGTTATCAGCTAGGCGAACTTGCTTGCAAGCGAACTTGCTTGCAGGCGAAGTTCGCTTGTAGGCGAAGTTGTCAGCAGCCGCCGCTGTTCATCTTTAATCCCCAAAATCCTTATCGTTTTACCGAGAAATCCATGGGTATGGTATTTGACTAACCCGCGATCATTGCTATGGTCGTTTTTGGATAAGGTTTGACCCGAAAACACGTAAAGTTTGGACCATTAGGCTTAAAACGTTCAATAAGGTTTTCTTTAACGGGCTGCTCATAATCGCAGATTCGTTAGGTTCATTTTAACATCAAGTTTGCCACTTTAATACTAGTTTAGGCCCGATCTACTATGGGTTTAAGTCTCAAGACTAACCATTCATGAAAACGTAAACTTTAACATGGAGAACATACCTTTAACGCGTTTGAAGGTTACAGTATAGCTTGGTTACGAAAGTTAGGCCTCGAATCTATCTTGTATCACGAGAATATATCCAGAATCGATGCTTGTGTGGCTCGGATCTCACCTTCACTCTCGGCCGAAGGTTTATGGTGTAGGGGTGTGTGTGTGTTTTTGAATGTGTAGGGATTTGGATGGAAGAATGAAGATTTAGGGTTTAAGGGTGGTTTAAGGGAGGTTTAAGGGAGTATTTATACTCCTTAAAGCCCATGGACCTAAGGCCCATTACCCTTAATCTATCTCAATTAAATCCAAGTCCATGATCATTTCTTGTTTAATATTAGCTAATATTATTAAATGCCCGACCATTCAACGAAATATTTCTTTATTTAATATTATAAAATTTAGGATGTTACACTATAGTAGATCGCTTGAACAGAACCCAAGAACTGTCCAAAAGTATACCTGAGTTAGCCGCCACTTACAACCTTCGTACACATGGATCTCACCGTTACTGCCTTCAGTCTAAAACTAGCCGTCGCTACATGGTCCCCAAAGTGTCTGGTAATGACCATGATTGAAGAAGAAATTCTTCTTTGTGTGTCGCGACTCGATTCCTGATGGAGTAGATTTGCCGGTTAAATGGGTTGACAAGGGTAGGAAATCCTTAGGATAGAATTTCTTTTTGCAAATATTTTGTATTAATACGCCTTCCTTTTTTCAGTTGTGTTTGAGGATTTGGTGAGATACAGGAAAGAAACGAATCGAAGGCTCAAGGCGTTGTTCAAAATTCCGGCACAAGAAAGGAAATATCGGTTTGAAAAGGAAATAGGGGAAACTAGCACGACTGCCGCAAAATCTGCTGAAAGTATGTCTTCTTGTAAGTATTTTGGGTATTTCACGACTTTCTCAGGATTTTGCCTTCTTGAAAATAACTTGATAAATTATTGCACAGAGATGCCGAAACCAAAATCTTCCTTCAGCTTGATCAATTTGGATGACTTCATTAAAGACAAGACCGTAGTGAAGCAAGATCACGCCAAGACTCCTTCCACAAAGCTGAGGATTCCTACTACTCGCCAAAAGAGCGCCGCTCAAAAGAAAAGGAAAGCCAGCACTTCAGCCGAGACCAAACCCTTTACTGGTATGACTACTGCTGAAATTGGGGAGAAATTGCAATCTCTTGCCAATCTTCTTGGAACAGTAAGTTTCTTTGTATATCCTTAAAATAATATCCTGCAAAAGTTTATGTTAACCTGGGGATAACAGGGAATCAAGAATTACCAACAAAAGCTCCAAGATGATGCCGAATTGGCTCTGAAGGAAGCCGAAGGTAGGATTGCATAGTTCCAACGTGCGGTAGACACATGGATCAAGCTTCACAAAAAGAAGGAAAATGAGATTGTGGATCTTAAAGCTTCTTTTGAACTAGAGAAAGCCGAGCTTATCGACGATTCCAAGAAGTCTGCAGTCACAAGAATCCTGGAGTCAATGCTCAAGATGTCAGAGGAGGTAAAGGCAAAGGGTTATGTGATGGATTCTTGGAATCCTGCTGCTTGGGCAAAAAGGTTGAAGATGCTTAGGGGTGAGAAGGTTGAGGAAGTTGAGGATGCAGGTACCTCAGGGGTGATTAAGAAGATGGATGCTGACGAGACGGCGGAAGCGGAAAAGAAAGAGGGTGATAAGGTTGATGATGACAAGGTTTGAACCTGGTGTTCAGATTATTTTGATGTATTTCTGATGGTTGTTTGAACAATTTTCATTTTGGTAGTGCAAGGATATTATAACATGCTTAGGACAATAGTTTGGGTGGAGGGATCCTGGTTCAGGACGAAACCCAAACTAACTTTAATTTCCTGTTTTTGAACAATATAATGGTTCGGGTGGATGGGCTCTGTTTTGAGTGAAACCCGAATCATCTTTTCCAGAATCACATAGAGACTAACTCTGATAATGTATAGACTACTTCAACCTTATTTTCCAGAATGTTTCTTTAATTCTAGGGATACACAGATAGACCTGCAATATCAACATTATCCTGAAAATAATTTCAGGACATATGGCGTCAAGGCCTTAATAAACTGGCGACAAGGCCTAAACAAACTAGCGACAAGGCCCTTAGAAGAGGTGAAAACCCCTTAAACCTTAGGAATAAACTGGCGACAACGCTCTTAGGGATGGTACGTCTACCATTAAATTTAGATTCAAACCAATAGCTGAGGATAACGAGGTAACAAGTCACTATATTTCATGTGCTGGCCCTGCATCTCGAACTACGGCTGAATAAACGTGCGCTACAGGCGATCTTAAGAAAAGGTGAAAACCCCTTAAACCTTAGAAGGCATTGAATAATACCTTATCTGGCAACAAGGCCCAAAGAAACTGGCGACAAATCCCAAATTATCTGGCGACAAGGCCCAAATTAACTTCATTCCATATGAGAATACCTCATATCTTCAGGCTACAAAACAGTCAACTCTGAGTGAGGGGTGGGTGTTAGCCTTGCTAACACCCCTCCGATGCTTAAGTCAGTATCTTGATTGAAGAATGATAATATTGAAAATGAATAGAAATATAAATTCGAATACATACCTTAGCTGCTTAATACAACAGTTATCCTCATATAGAAGTCTTACATGAAATATTTCTTGAGGTGTATAGCATTCCAAGTCCTTGGTAGCAAGTCACCATCTAAAGTAGACAATTTTTATGCCCCCTTTCCTGCTTCTGAATCGATCAAGTAACGACCGTCCCACTTTGGTGCAAGCTTTCCATCTGTAGGATTGGTAGTATTTTGAAAAGCCTTTCAGAAAACCAAATCCCCTTCTTGAAATCTTCGAACTCTAATATTGTTGCTGTAGGACTTTGCTATCTTCTGTTGATAAGATGCCATTTTGATCTTTGCTAAATCCCGGAGTTCTTCTACCGCAACTAGATCTTCAAGTAGACTTTGAGTATTATCTTCGGGATTTTGATGATTGACTCTAGAAGTAGGGATAACCATCTCTGTAGGGATAACTGCTTCAGCTCCAAATACTAATGTAAAGGAGTCTGACCAGTAGCGTTCTTTGAAGTGGTTCTATCCGCCCAAAGAACAAAAGGTAGTTCCTCGGCCCACTTTCCTTTCTTAGACCCCAACTTTTTCTTCAGGTTATTAATAATGATTTTGTTGCTTGATTCGGCCTGTCCATTAGCCTGAGGATGGACAGGTATTGACGTGATCATCTTGATTCCCCAACTGGCACAGAAGTTAGTTATTCTCTTGCCAATGAATTGTGAGCCATTGTCACACACTATCTCTGCCGGGATTCCAAATCTTGTCAGGATATTACGCTTGATGAATGAGAAAATTTCTTTTTCTCTGACCTGAACGAAAGCTTCCGCTTCGATCCACTTTGAGAAATAATCTGTCATAGCCAGCATAAAGACTTTTCCTCCTGGAGCTCTTGGTAGTTTCCCCACAATATCCATTCCCCACTTCATGAAAGGCCAAGGGGATATAACGGGATAAAATGGTTCCGCTGGCTGGTGCAAAATGTTGCTATGTCTCTGGATGCATCATATTTCTGAGAATAATTGATAGCATCCCTCTTCATCGTCTGCCAGAAGTATCCAGTCCTCAGGATTTTGGAGAATAACTATGCCCCCAGTGTGATTCCCACAATCGCCTTCATGGATATCCTGAAGAACTTATTGAGCCTCTGCCTTCTCCAAGCAACTAAGATATGGTCCTGCAAGATATTTTTTGTATGATATATCATTCATTATAGTATATGGGATTACTTTTGTGCGAAAAGCTCTTGGGTTTTCATCCTTGGGGATAACTCCATTCTGAATATATCTCTTGATCGGGATAATCCAAGAATTTTCATCATCCTCAGGATTTTTGACTTCCCTATCTTCATCATCTTCTGATATTTCATTGACACCTTGCTCTTCAATTGATGGGCTCAGGATATGTATGATAGGAATCTTGACACCTTCTGGTATCCTGAAGGATGAAGTTAAATATGCTAGGGCATCTGCTTCAACATTTTCTTCTCTAGGTACCTGTGAAATATCAAACATTTCGAAACACTTTGCTAGTTTTTTTACTAGCTCTAGATATTTCATTAGTTTTTCTTCTCTAACAGTATATGAACCATTAAAATGATTAGTTATAACAATGAATCAACATGTACTTGAATAAACCTGATTTTCATGTCAATTGCTAGTTGTAATCCTGCTATCAAAGCTTCATATTCTGCCTCATTATTGTTGGAATCGATCTGCCCAAGACACATATTAGAGTTGATGTGGCTATGTTATAATCCAAGTCGGGTCATACCCAATAACAAGCTAGACAAACGCCACGATATTTATTATTAGATATGATCAAGTTAATAAATATCAACACTTATAATATTTTGAAAATGATTTTCTAAATATTTGCATTTGTGTGTTAAATAAATTATATGGATAATTTATATTTTGAGAGATGTTATTTAAATTGGATAAATAACATATTGCATGTTACTTATGATATGTTTTATAACATAAATATTATAAGCAAATAATTGTAAGTAATTAAAAGGTGATTTGAAATTTGGGTGGGAAAATTCCTCCCTCTTCTCTCTCCTCCTTTTATTTCTTTCAAGACATGTAAGAGATTCTATTGGAAGATCATTTTTTTATTCTTGGGTAAATAATAATTTACACCTTCTCTCACACACACATCTCTCTCTCTATCTCTTTTCTCCCTTTGAGGCCGAGAACAAGAAGAAGAAAAGAACAAAGGTTGTTCTTGCATCATGTGTTAGGACCCTAGAAACCAAGGTGTTTGTTGGAGCTCGTTGGGTATACAAGCTTGAGGTTTCCTCCATTGGAAGCTAGCCGTTTATATCTTTCATCCTCTTTATCTTTCGGACTTGAAGGTATGATTCATGAAACACCCTATGGTTGTTTTTGATAGCATGTATTTCGTATATGGATCCGGGCATCGGGTTTTATATGTATTGGTAAACAAGATTTAAAACTAATTATTTAATCTGCGTTTTTCTATATAATGGGTTATATGGACTTTGATAATCTTGTTAAAACCCAACAATTATTTATGGCTTGAAATCCACATATGGATTGAGGTATAATGACCTCCTGTGGCGATTTCAGCAGGATCCCGAGACCTGTTCCTCTAACATTTGAAGCACCATCAGTGTATAGAGTCCACTTATCTTTGGTTTCTTCAAGTTGTTGGACTTCCAAGTCTGCTTTTTCTTTAAGTTCACTGGTGAAATCAGCCACAAAGTCTGCTAATGCCTGGGATTTGTTGGGAGTCCTAGGTTCATATGTTATATAATATGCACTTAGCTTCACAGCCCATTTTGTCATCCAACCTGACATTTCTGGTTTTCTCAAAACATACTTAATAGGGTAATTAGTTTTAACACATATAGGGTGAGTTTCAAAATAATGTCTAAGTTTAGTAGATGCCATGATAAGTGCTAAAATTAATTTCTCAAGATAAGAATACCTGATTTCAGCATCCAAAAGACTTTTACTTACATAATAGATGGGATGTTGTTGTCCTTCGAGATCCTTAGCCAAAACTGCACTTACAGCATTATTTGATACAACTAGATATAGAGATAGAGATTCACCTTCCTCGGGTTTTACCAGTAGAGGAGCAGAAGAAAGATAAGCTTTTAAGGATGCTAAAGCTTCCTCATGCTTACTGATCCACTTGAACTTCTTGTTTTTCCTCAGGATATCATAAAATTCTTTACACTTTTCTGAGGATTTGGATATGAATCTGTTGAGCGCCGCTATCCTGCCGGTTAGCCTATGAACAACCTTGACTGATGCTGGGTATTTCAAATTTAGGATAGCTTGTATCTGCTCCGGACATGCCTCTATCCCTCTTTTGGTGACCATGTATCCCAAGAATTTGCCAACCTTTACTCCGAATTGGCACTTTGAAGGATTCAGCTTCATGTATCCCAAGAATATCCTCAGGAATGCTCGTTCCTATCAGCACTTTGACTTCAGGATCCCCGGGATAAAGAGGTACTTCTTTAATTTCTTGTTCCCTGGCCTCCATCACGTCTCGTGCCGGCTTCTGTAATTTCTACGCCTGCTGGGATTTTGCAGTACACTTCATAGAAGAGGTGTAGCAATTCTTTGCATCTTGTTGACGACTGATGATTTTAATAACTACCCACGGACTTGGGAGTTTCATGCATTGGTGATAAGTGGAGGGTACAGCTTTCATGTCATGTATCCAGGGCCTGCCTAATATAATATTGCAACAAAACAAACAGTCAATAACACAAAATTTTTGCATTTTATTTACCCCTTCGACATATACTGGGAGCTAGATCTCCCCAATAGTGTTCTTAGTCTCTCCACTGAATCCAACCAATACTGAGGAACTGGGGACGATCTCATCTTCAGGAATATTCTTCTATTTCAGTACGTCTAGTTGAATAATGTTGATAGAGCTTCCGCCATCTATGAGGATCCTGCGCACATAATGGTTAGCCACATATAAAGTTATTACCAAACTATCATGGTGAGGATCCTGAACATCGACTTTATCGCTTTCATCGAAGGATATGATCCTCTCTTGAGTGAGAACGGATGTCATTGTTGGTCTACCAACCATCTCTTACTTTCTTTGGTCAGCATTTCTCTTTGCAGCAGAATAAGAGGTTCCACAGATGTCAGATCCTCCGGATATTAACATGATTGTTTTTGCTTCCGTTGGTGGAGGAGTCGGCTTTTCAGGAACTTTTTCAAGATTTTGTTCTTTTCCCTTCTTCCTGTCAAGTAGCTCTTTCAAGTGGCCCTTGCTGAGAAGATAGATGATCTCCCTTCTGAGTGCAAGTCAATCATCAGTCAAGTGCCCAAAGTCTTCGTGGAAGGCACACCATTTTGATTTGTCTTTCCAGACTCCTTGTTTTTCCATTTTCTTTGGCCACCTGGCTTTCTCACCTAAATCCTGCATGGCACACATTAATCCACAAATATCAACAGAAAAACAATATTCATAGACCTTAGATATTCTACATCGTCTTCATCATCTACTGCATTAATCCTGGGGTTATCAGGCTTATAGTAAGGTTTTGATAGATATGATTTTCCCGGGGATTCGGCTTTCCTGTTCGTCTGATCATACTTCGGTATATCGATCTTTTTAAAGTTTTTCTTGTCGTCTTCTAGCCTAATAAACCTCAGATCTCTGCTTCTTGCTTCATCTAATGATCAGCATGGAGTCATAACAAGATCATCATAGAAAGAGGAGTCTTTTTTCAACCCCAACTTAAGAGCTTCCACTGCTGAAGCTGGGTTTAGATTTGGAATCTCCAGCGACTCCTTACTAAACCTGGTAACAAAATCTCTTAAGGATTCCCCAGGATTCTGGGTAACCCTATAAAGATCACTTGTCATTTTCTCAAAAGTTTTACTGCAAGAAAACTGGTTATTAAACATGTTAACTAAATGAGAAAAAAAGTGATAGTGTTAGGAGGGATACTCAGTAGCCATTTCATGGCTGCTCCGGTCAAGGTAGACCCAAACCACTTGCAAAGACATGCTTCCTTGATCTCCATAGGGATTGGGTTGATCTCCATACGCTCTCTATACTGTGCAACGTGTTCCTCAGGATCCGTCGAAACATCATGTAGTTTCATATTTGGGGTTTGAAACCGTTTCGGGATTTGTACGTCACCAATTGATGGCACAAATCGGGATATTCTGTGACTATCAGTGGGAACTACAGCTATGGGACGGATTATACCAGGAACATTTAATATCATGTCCTTAAGCTTATTTAATTCTCGGGCTAAACTTGAACATATGCCTGCATCCTGTAAAAATCCTTGATTAGCATTAAATGGAATTGTATTGAAAGAGTTACCCTGATTAATATTCTGAGGAACAGTGTGGGTGTTGTAGCTCGCATTCCCAAACATAGTATTTCTAGGAGTAGCAAACGGAGCGGTCGAAGCGTTAGCCTGCATCGAGATAAAGTCTCCCTGGTGTGCATCAGAGGATCCTGTGAGCTGCTGAGCTTGAGCAAATCCCGAGGACACCGCCTGCTGATAAGGACCAGAAGATCCCGCCTGATGGAACAATCTTGAGGATCCGGACTGTTGAAACAATCCTGAGGGTCCTCCCAGTTGCCACAATCCTGAGGATCCTGCATGTTGAAGAGGCCCAGCAGAGGATGCATACGGGTATCCTTGGAATCCAGATAAGTGCAATCCCGCATACCCCAAATGCTGGAAAGATGAGTATCCAGAGTTATGTGCCATGGTCGGCTCCGGACGCACCAATCCTGAAGATTCTAGAGGAGTGAAATCCAGAGATCTCGGGACTAGTGGTGTGAATTCTTCTGCCGGCTTCTTGGCTTTCTTGAAATCTTCCAATTCCTTCACGAGCATCTGGTTGGTCTTGTTTTGTCGTTCCATCTGTTCCTGTAACCGTCTGTATAGAGACAGAAGGTCGTTGTTGGACACCATGATGTGATCCTGGGGAGATGGCCTCGACCCCGAGAACACAGGATTAGTAGTCTTCTTCTGATTGTTGTCAGGTTTCTTCGGGATACCACCAGCAGAAAGAGGAGGCGTAGGCGGCCTCACTGAGGAATCTGAAGCTGCGACAGAAGAGGAAACATTCTTCAGTTGGGAAGACATGTCGTGGATATTGAAAGTAGGGTTTAGTTTGAGAGTGAATAATGATCAAAGTACCGTTTGCCCCACGGTGGGCGCCAAATTGTTTCGGTCAAAAATTAACAAAGTAACTTTTGATAAAATTAGTACGAGAGGTAGAGTGCTTGATTGAAAAATGAGTGAACACGATGATTTGATTACTAGGGAAAAAGCCCTTGATTGTGAGAATCTCCGGCACAAAAAATCCCCGGACGGTGAAAACTATCACCGTCAATTTTATTAATAACAAAAAGGTGGTTACAAATGGTGGAGCTAATAAATGATCGTGTGCTAAGTGATACAATGAGTGCTAGTAGCTAAACAAGTGAAGTGTGTGTTCTAATGATCTTATCAGCTCGTTTATATAACAAAAGAGTACAACTGAAATTCCGAATAATCCGGAAACCCTAGACTAAGTCTCCCATGATCCGTTGCTGCCCACGTTCAAGTTGGCGAAGTTCAAATAATATTCGTCGCAAACCCACGTTCTTATAAGCACATTAATCACGTGGTCTTATCTGCTGTAACATCCTAAAAATTTTAATGATGAATAAGGGAAGTTATGTTTAGTGATTTCGCGTAATTAATTAATATCGGGTAGGGAGCGGGTCTTGGACGTGGATTAATTGAGATGGGTTAAATGAGAATGGGATTTCAGGGATATAAATACCCCCAAAATCCCAAAATATCTTCATTTTCACCAAACTCCCTAACACCCCAAAACACACACACACACCACACGCATACTGTCGCCGGCCGGCCGAGCCAAGGGAAGAGTCGGGCAGGTCCGAGAGAGAGCGATTAGTGTACTAGCAAGTAAACGAGATCCAAACAAGCCCAAAAAGGTATGATTCTTGATCTTTGAAGTTTAAAGATCCAAGCTTTTTAGTGTATAAACGACCAAAAATTGTCGGGTAGCGTAGTGGGTGATATTGAACCATAGCAAGGGTGTTAAAATCGCTCGAAATGCCGATCAGAAACTAAAACAGCGGCTGCCTGGGCAACTTCGCCTTCATCTGGGCAACTTCGCCTTCATCTGGGCAACTTCGCCTTCAAAGTGACGAACTTCGCCTGCAAGCTAAGTTCGCCTGATGAACTTCGCCTGCAAGCTAAGTTCGCCTGATGGCAACTTCGCTGTAAGGTTAAGTTCGCCTAACTGGTAACTTCGCCTGAGGCCAAGTTCGCCTGATGACAACTTCGCCTGAAGCCAAGTTCGCCTGATGGCAACTTCGCTGTAAAGTTAAGTTCGCCTAACTGGTAACTTCGCCTGAGGCCAAGTTCGCCTGATGACAACTTCGCCTGAAGCCAAGTTCGCCTGATGGCAACTTCGCTGTAAAGCTAAGTTCGCCTAGCTGGTAACTTCGCCTAAAGCTAAGTTCGCCTAAGGTTAACTTCGCCTAAAGTCAAGTTCGATTAGAAAATAAATTAAAAATCTAATGAAAAATGTGTTAAGACAGTTAATGGAAATAAAATTTTTCCAAGATGACCTGGCAGCTCGACCCCAGCCAGGGGCTCTGCCCATTAGACCCTGCTAGGGGCTGCCGCCCCTAGACCCCGCTGCCAGGGGCGCTGCCCCCGGACCCCCGTTCGTTGTGGGTAGTAATTAAGACTAGAAAGATGTTACAAGTAGTGATAGTTAAATTGATATGTATACTTGTTATACAGTCAGCCGTGCACAACTGAAGAAAGGGATTACGATCAACGGAGAACGTAACCGTGTTCAGGTGAGTTTCTAGCCCCATTTATGTGTTACGTTTTCGGGGCTGTGTGCATACTCAATATGTTTGTTAATACACTTATCCTAAGAGATAAGTGTATGCCGTATGTGGATAATGTGAAATGTATGAATGATGGCTTGATAGTACGTGAACGATCTTCGGATATTGCACGTACTGTCAGGTTGTAACGCTATGTATAAGGTAAGTATGTTATGTATGTTTATGTGTATGAACATGATAGAGATAATAGAAGAAAGAAATGATAATGTATGGTTACGAAAAGGGTACCGAGCCCTACTAATACTCGAGGTATGATGTATGGTTGTATGGTAACGAAGAGGGAATCGAACCCTTCTAATATTCAAAAACTAGGGACCAGACCGTTATAATATCTGTGATGATAGGGACCAGACCCTTATAATATCTGTGATGTTAGGGAATCGAACCCTTCTAATATTCGAAAACTAGGGACCAGACCCTTATAATATCTGTGATGATAGGGACCAGACCCTTATAATATCTGTGATGTTAGGGAATCGAACCCTTCTAATATTCGAAAACTAGGGACCAGACCCTTATAATATCTGTGATGATAGGGACCAGACCCTTATAATATCTGTGATGTTAGGGAATCGAACCCTTCTAATATTCGAAAACTAGGGACCAGACCCTTATAATATCTGTGAGGTTATAGGGCGAAAGGCTCTTTAAAAAGTATGATTATGTATGTAAGGAAAGCATGAAGGTAAAAATGAACGTATGATTATGAATGTAAAGAAAGTATGAAAGTAAAAATGAAAGTAAAAGCACTTAGGTGTATATGAAAGAAAGTTAAGAGATTAAGTATGAAGCGTAAGAATGTATTGTATGATTATGCGATTAACTAGAACTCACTCAGCGTAGCTGACTTTTAGTATGCACGCAGGTGAGTAGGATGAGGCAGCTCGCTTGAGGAGACACACGGCACTGAACAAGAATCTGGCATCTGAAGACTTATGATGTTTTAATTTAATGCTTTAATGTTGAAAGACAAAGGATGTTTTGAGACAAGTTATGAATTATGTAAAGTTTTATATTCCGCGTAAATGTTTTAATTAACTCTGATATTTAGAACTGTGTTTATGAGTAAATCCAGCACGAAAGTAGGGCTACCGGTAACGGGGCCTTACATCTGCAAAACAAATAAAAATAATATAGGACAATTGAATTAGTCAAATATCATCCTCAGAATATTCGCGTTGGCAGGAGAGCTCGGAATCCTTGAATCATAGTCAATCCTGAGGATAAAAAATCTGCACCCAACATATATATATATATAGGGAGAGGATCATAAGAGAACTCCATTTTATTGAGAGAACTAGAGAACTAATAATGAAATATTTTTTATTTAATTAAAAAAATATTTTTAAAATTTTTTTCTTTCATCCTTCTTATAGTTGTTATTCTTCACCACAAAAAAAAATATAAAAATAAAAAAAAATTAACGAGTAATGCATATATGCAATACACCGACATTTTTTATAATGCATATGTGCAATAGTGTGCATTTTGATATTTTAAATAGTGTTGAATAGCATATATATAGTTGTTTGTATTGTATATTTGCAGTAGTGTTATATTATATACAAAAATTAAAAAAAAATCGATATAGCGCATATGTGCATTAGTGTTGTATTACATATATGTGATAATGTGTTTTGCATACAATTATTAGTGTCGTATTTGCATATATTCAATAGTGTGTATTGGATAACGCAATTGTGTTGTATTATATGCAATAATACACTATTGTATATATGCAATAGGCATTAGTGCACATATGCACTACAGTACTACACCGACAAGTTTTTTTTTTCTTTTTTTTTAGTGCATATGAATTGTGATTTATATATATATATATGTATATATATATATACCTAAAACTTATGTATTCTCACCAACATTCGTGTTGACAAACTCTATTTTCATACATGATACAGGTACAAGTAGTTGATGTTATTCAAGATTGAAGACAATAGTTTGACCTTAGGATATCTATTCAAATAACAAAATATGATGTATTTGTTACGATTATTGAATTTGTGTACTTGTTTAATGAAGTTAAATAATTATAAACGCTTTAATTAGTGTCTTCTGAGCTGCTGTCTAATCAATACGTTACGCCCCGACATGTTCCGCCTTTGGTCGGGGTTTGACAGATTGGTATCAGAGCCGAAGGCTATAAGGTAGGTGGTTAGATATAACGGCCTAGTAACATGCTTAGGGTCCCTACACGTGATATGACTTTACGTGGTTGCACCCTGAATTATTTATTGATTGTAGTAGCTTAAATATTATTTAATGATTTAGTATTATTCTTGTATACGAAAACACGCACTTATTCTGAGGCTATGCCTCACTATAAAAAAAACAAATTTTAAACTCTAGGACTTTTTTGTATCAGGAAATTCCTTAAGAAATCCCACATTTTTACTCCCCTCTCCTTGAGAATGATTCGTGGGACGGATATGTAGTAACTGTAAGAGGGATGCACTTGTTTACCAAACCCTTGACACCAAGGCTTGCGAGCCTATGGAAGTGCAATGCGCATAAATCTCAATCAACTGCGAGACCTGGATGCCTTCCTAGAGTGTTCGGTAAGGGTGTTGAACTTATTAAGCCAAAGCATATCAGACCAAACGTACCCAAATATACTTCCCTCATTGTATTAAACGTGGTCATGTGACGATCACACTCTTAAGTCAACGATTATTTTTGTTTATTTTTTTTTTATTTTGTTGAGAAGGAATATTTTCTCAATTTCATCAATACTCTAAGTTAAGGTTATTAAAATTTTACTTTGAATTCTCATGAATTTTCACAAAACTCGAAATTTAACATAGTTACACAATTGGTTTTTCCAAAGCATAATATTTTTTTTCACGTGTCGTCATTGTAGCATGTCTTCTTCCCGCCTTATCAACGGTAACCGTCGCACCGGCAACTTGGGCCATAGCATGCCATCCCACATCGCTAAGGGAATCGTGGAAGCCCTCCCAACAATCATCTCTCAACTCCAAACTGTGAATGCTCCTACATCATCCACAACTCCGAACCCAATTGCTTGCTCCATCAAACAATTCAAGAGTGCCAACCCGCCCGAATACTTCGGTATCGACGGTGCTACTATTCTCCTACAATGGTTCGAAGAAATGGAGAGCGTGTTCCTCCACTGTGAATATCCTGAGGACTAGAAAACCACTTACGCCTCTAGTGTACTCAAGAAGAATGCCCTCAATAGGTGAAACGGTGAGAAGCGCACGCTTGGCGCTTAGGTTGCCATGGTCTTGCCATGGGATGACCTCAAGAAACTCATGCTCAAGAAGTTTTGCCCGAAACATGAGCTTCAGAAGTTGGAAGAGGAGTTTTGGAATTCGAAACAAGAAAGTAGTAATGACACCATCTACAACGATGGTTTCCATGAACTGAGCCTTCTCGTCCCCCACATGGTCACTCCCCTTAAACGCTCAATCGAAAAGTACATCTCGAGTTTGCCTATGCAAATCCAAGATTCCGTCCTAAGTCGTGACCCTCAAACCCTCCATGATGCCATCACCTTAAACGGTACCCTCACCGAAATCCACGTTAATCCCGGGACCTTGACTCGGAAAAATTCCAAGAAGCCCAATCATAGGCCTGCATCCGAGCCCACCAAAGAACCCAAGCCCGAATCTTCCAAACCCGAGTCTTCGAAGCTCGAATCCTCCAAGCACAACAATAACAACTCTCCCCACTATTGCAACAATAAAAGAAAGTCCAGTTCTCAAAACTATGTCTTGGCCTAATCACAAGCCCAACAAGCCCAATCCACCAAGAAGCCCTACACAGGACCCCACCCATTATGTGATACGTGTAACTTTCACCATTCGCCTAAGATCAAGTGTCGACAATGCACTCATTGCGATCGATTTGGTCACCTCTTTACCACGTGTCGTGAATGCGACCGACTCATGATGCAACCATTTACCTCACCTCTTACCCAACCCCAACTTTACCCTATGCTCAACCGTTTACTCATTGACCCTCAACTATTAGAGCTTGCTACAATTGTGGAGACCTTAAAATTATCGCAATGCATGACCAAGACTCGCACACATGAACCAAATTCAATCCTACCCAACCCAAACCACTCAATATCAAGCTTACCAAGCCCAAGTAAATTAACATCAACCAATCCAAGCTCAACCCATCTAAGCAATTCAAGCCCAACCCATTCAACCTATTCAAGTCAACCAAATCCCAATCAACCAATCAACCTCAAGTGACCAAGCTACTCTAGGACAAGTGTGTTACGTCATCGGTTCCCAAGTCTAAGCCTAACTCTTTATGAATACATGCTACGCAAAAGAAATTTCTTTTATTTAGTTCTTTTCAATTAAATCTAATGTATTAACTTCATTAAATCTCCAGTTTTGTTATAAATAAGAATTATGGTTATTTATAATGGTATTCAATCTCTCATTTATTCCTATCTTGTCGTTTATTGCACTATTTATTGTTACACAATTTATGATCATGATTTAAGTGGTCTATGACCGGTTATTTAACGAGACTATGTGCATGGTTATGTGCATAGTTATCTAATAGTACCGTATTTGTATCATAAACTACCTATGACCGATTTCCTACAAACGTTCTGGAAATTAGGACTATGAACATGTGTTGTGCATAGTTATCTAATAGGAGTCACATGTACAAATATTTCGATATTTTAATACATGACTACCCAAACTCACTGCATTCTCACGGTACTCTTACCTCATCTCATCGATTTTATAATCTTGGTTTCAAACCTTATCTACTATTATATTCATAAGTCATGTAATTCATTTGTTGGGTGAATCTATTTATTATTGCGTGAATTTTCTCGTCATCTCAAGTATTTTCTCTACATCGTATGTGTAAGTTACTTATATAATTTCAAAATTTTCCTCTATCTATTTATTTCATTTTGTTGTTATTACTCTCGATGGTCAACTTCAACAATTTCGTCATTTTTAGGACTATTTTATTAGTTAATTATGTTCATCAATTTTCATTCAATTTTTAGTTCATTGCTCTTGATCAAATGATTTCGATTTAAAAAGTTTTCTTTTACCCTTGTTTTCAAACCTGCACAACGGGACGAACCATGTGCATCATGCGACGATCTAAATAATTATGAGTGCACGCATAATTATCGAAATCCTCGCATGGAACTCATAGTGAATCCGGTTGTGTGTCATAACTCAGAACCGAGGGTGATTTTGGGTAACGATACAAATGTCGATGTGATAAGAGCATGGTGGATACGACGCTGGTACATCCTATATATAAGTGTCCTTATCATGCCTTCCGTTTGTAGCATTATTTGGGTCACCTGAAGATCTGTGTTATTTTTTTATATAAAAAAATCTCTTGACAATTACCTTCCTTCTTTATGTTATGTTTTTCTATAATTTTGGAACGAAATTTTCAAAAAGTTGTGAATACTGTAACACTCGTCAAATTTAAAATCTGAAAACCCAACCCTAACCAACTGACCCGGTTGGACCAACCCCAAACCCGACCCCATGACCCATCTCGCGACCCGTAACCCCCATTTAACAATCAAAACACGCTTAAACTTCGAATTCGATTTGGAAATAAACATATTCGTAGTATATCCGACTCCATGACACAGATAATTAATCAATTACGGCCTCCTTGCTTAAATCTCCCAAAACTAACTTAATAAAACCCTAATTTTGATTATCTACATAAACGATTGTTATATATCAATTCAACTGGTCCACATCATCATTCAGCCATCCCCAAACTTTACCCCATAATTAATTTGATTATCGTGACCTGTTGATATCCTTTTCATCACCTCCTTATTGTCGACCCTGTTTTTATCTCGTTCCCCCTCTTCTGATCTTCGTTTTAGGTAATTGACTGCTTGGTTTTGATCGCGTTTACATAAGGATCAAAAGCCCCAAACTTGTTTTGATTAATTGTAAACGATTGGTTCAAATTAGATTTCTAGGGTTTATGTTTTTAACCAGTTTGAATCAACTGTTATATAATTATTTTGGAAACCATTCTCTAACGCACGTCGCCTTGATGGCTAGCTGGGTAACACGTGAAACATTGGGGGCACAGGTCATGGGTTCGACCCCTACCACCCCGTTTTTGCCTTTATATTTGGTATTTTGCTAAATTAATCAATTCTAATGATTTTTAAACCTTAATAAATTATAAATAATTTATATTTTATAAAAACCAACATTTTAACTCGTTGTTTTCCGAATCTCGGTTAGAACTAGATATATATACGTATATCTATGTATATATATATGTATAACATTTATTAAAAGTTTATAAGGGTTTTTGTAATAAATATTTAAAAAGATTTTGTTTATTAGAATACGTAAATTAAGGTATATAATATTATTTTACATAATAATTTGGCTAAGTTCTTTATAAACAAATGACAATTTTATAAATATATTGTTACCGCTTTGATAATATAAGTACGAATATTTTATAAACAATTATATTTATGCAATATTAATTAATAAGTAATCTTTATTAATCATAAACTTTAGATAAAATATGCTATACTCTCAATACCCGTTCATATCTCGTTTCTTTCTTAGTCCATTTGTTAATTTGTAGTATTTCCCGTTATTACACTTGTTAGGATTTGACTTTGCTACCTCTCGAACGCGACGCTTACTCTCTTACCAATTTTAACGTATTTATTCAATTGCTTATTCTCTAAGGTGAGTTTGCATATACCTTTTTTTCATCTTTTAAATTTTGGGAGTGGCATGTATACCCTATTTAAATTAATCATTTTTATTTATTTATTTATTCATAACACAATTCAATATATGTTTATGTGTGATTATTGCATGCTCTATGATAATGTTCTATGTGCTTAATGTTTATTTTATGTTAGGTGATTGGTACCTCATCCTCATCTATCCTCATCTAGTATGATCATACGTTTACCCAAGTACTTTGATTTCGTATCAATAAGAACGGGTCCACATCTATTTAGTTGTATACATTTTCATAAGAATTGTAATACTCATCATTTACATATGAATTGTGATTCCCCTAAAATATTGTTTTTAATTTGTAAAATCACTTGAATTATGCATCATCTACATAACCCAAAACTTGGTGAAAGTAGGTTATAAGAATATCGATATATTTGATTAAAAATAAGTATTAAGAATATAGTAGGATAAGATTTTACCATTCAGGATCCTTGAACCTTTAAGGATCCTTAATCTTGATCACATAAAATACTTTTTGAGGTGGATGGCATTCAAGAATCACCATCCATTGTAAGTAAGTAAGTGGTAAGCTCCTTTTCAGGCTTCTGACTCGATAGAGTAAAGTCCATCCCACTTAGTTGCTAGTTTTCCATCTGTCGGATTAGTTGTATTTTGAAAAGCTTTCCTTAGGACTAGATTTCCTTCTTGAAACCTTTTGATCCTGATATTTTTTATATATGTCCCAGCCATCCTATGTTGGTATGCAGCCATCCTGATTTTTGCTAAGTCTCTAAGTTTATCAACAGTGTTTAAATCTTGAATAAGGCTATTGCTATTTGCTTGAGAATCACGGATGCTTGTTCTAGTGGTGGGAACTACCATCTCTATAGAGATTACAACTTCTACTCTAAATACCAGTGTGAATGGTGTTTGACATGCTCATTCTCAGGTGTTGTTCTTTCAGCTCAAAGAACATAAGGAAGTTCTTCAGTCCATTTGTCTTTCTTGGATCCTAGCCTCTTTTTTAAGTTGTTGATGATGATTTTGTTGCTTGATTCTATTTGACCATTAGCTTGTGGATGGACTAGTGTAGAGGTGATCATCTTTATGCCCCAGCTGTCACAAAAGTTAGTTGGTCTTTTTCCAATAAATTGGGATCCATTATCACAAATGATTTCAGATGGGATACCAAATCTAGTTATAATGTTTCTTTTAACAAAGGGTATAACTTACCTTTCACATACTTGAACGAATGCTTCTACTTCGATCCATTTTGAGAAATAATATGTCATGGCAATCATGAAGACTTTTTCACATGATGCCTTAGGGAACTTACCTACAGTATCTGTTAGTGCACAGAAATTTGACACTGAGGATATGTTATCCTGGCATATGTTTTGGATCAGTTATCCTTAGCGTGTGTTCAAGATCCCGTTAGGATCAAGGATCCACAGTACTTATTATTTATTAACGGTTGTTCTCATGTGTAGTCTTATATTTAGCAGGTATAACGGTTAGAAGACTCGGTCTATCCACTAACTTGCAGTCAAGAAGATATTGACGTGTCTGGATCAATTATCCTTCTGAAGAGTTCCAGAGCTACGTCAGGATCAGTGATCCTCAGTACTTATTGCTTATTAACGATTTTCCTTTGTTATGTTGATATTTTTGGTAGGTATAACGGCTAATGACCAAGTCAAAGCTATAATCTCGCAATCTAATTAATATACCGCGTGGATAATGAAGGAAGCAATCACAATTAAGGAATGGCTTGATTGGCGGCTTAAATTAGGGATATTTGTTATTCTTTTCTTGTATATAATAAAGATATGATCAGCTAGGTTAAACACATGTACGAACACACACACTAGAAAGCAAACATTCTCTCTACACACTAGTTTACTTTTTAATCTCGATCATATACTCCACAACACTTGTAACCACCTTTTATTATCAATATAATCGACGCTGATAGTTTTCACCGTCAGGGGGTTTTTTGTGCCGGAGACCACGATAATCATATACTTATCGACCAAAGGTTACCTTGTTGATCATTGACTAAAGTAATTCGACCAAAGATTATCTTATTGATCCTTGACCGGAGTTATTTTACCAAAGATTACCTTGATAAGTTTTGACCGAAGTAAGACTATTTTGGTTAAGGGTTTTTTCCCTCGTGATCAAATAACTGTGTTCACCAAGATTTCGATTACATATTCGTTATTATCAACATAGCACTATACCTCACTTTACAGATTTGGATACTTGATCCTTAGCTGATTTTTATCCAAAACAGTATCCATCCCCCATTTCAGGAAAGGCCATGAAGAAGAGATAGAGTACATAGGTTCTACTGGTTGATGAAGAATGTTGCTATGTCTTTGACAAGCATGGAATTTCTTTGAATATTCCATGGCATCCTTCTTCATTGTTGGCCAGAAGTAACATGTCCTAGGTATTCTAGAAAATAATGCGCTGCCCCCTATATAGTTACCACAATCACTTTCATGGAAGTCTTTAAGTACTTCTTTGGTTTCGCATCTTCAATGTACCTTAGGTAGGAACCTGCAAGAGATTTTTTGTACAAAGTATCATGTAATATAATAAGTTGGGATGCCTTGGTTCTGAAAGCTCTAGGATTTTCTTTATTAGGGATTTCTCCGTGTTGTAGGAATTTCTTTATCGGGAGGATCCAGGATTCTACTCCAGGACTAGATTGACGATCCTTAAATTCTCTAAGACGGTTCACTGTCACTTCCATTGCTTCCTATTCTTCAAATGCTGGAGAAAGTAATTGAATGATTGGTATTTTTATAACGTCTGGGATCTTCAAGGATGATGCCAGATTTTCTAAGGCATCTACCCCAACATTCTTCTCTCTTGGTACCTGATTTATACTAAACAATTCGAAGAATTTGGACAATTCTTTTACAATTTCTAAATATTTAACACAATTCACAATCATTGAAACACTAAACAACTGATATAGTTGTTTGAACCGATTAGCACCACTTTAATTGAAATCATATTTGAATTACAAATTCAATTTGTATATGAACTTAACAAATTAAGCAATGGATTTCATAGAAGCTAAATTACGTGTTTCATATGGAAGAAGAACTATATATTAACAATAATCGAATGATTATAATAATCAGGTGAGTATTGTGACGTGATAAAGTGTTAATGAATAAGAGGCTCTCTTTATAAAAGTGTTAAAACTACTGATGAGCTAATAAATGTAGTGGCATCTAACAAAAACGGTTACAAACTACTAATGATTAAATTACAAACAACTGACAAAAAGAGAATTATATCGCACTGATATTTGCTAAACAACTGATGTTTGATCCATCAGTTGTTAGACTTTAGTTACTTGGATTTTCTCTTGATAAATCAGTTGTTATGTCTTCAGTTCTTTCTTATCAGCAATTTGCAAGATCAGTTGTTTAGAGCAACATTTTGTCAAAACTTCACAAGACAGAACAACTGATGTTTGGATCATCGGTTGTTAGGTATTTGGTCATCAGTACTTTGCAAGGTTCAACAATATGCCTAGACCAAGTGACATATTAAAAATGGGAAGTTCAAATGAAGATCTTGGATTCTATGGAAAATCTGGTGTAAATTCTATGATGTCTATAGACATCATACAGATTCTTGTTGGTACAATAAAGAACCAAAACCAGTTGACATGTAAGATTCCAAGAAATTTGGCCAAGACTTTGGGCTATACAAAAATATGGGAAAAGAAGTGGTAAAGGAAGAAACTAAAAAGGTTTTAAAGAAGTCGGGTGAAGTGTCAAAGGTTGAAAGGTAAAATTTGTTAAAAAGGAAGACAAAGGCAAGATTTAATTAGTCAAGTCACAACAATCTAATAAAAGAGAAAAGTCAATTGTTGGAAAATCTGAGATATCAAAAATTCCCAAATCAAAGAAGTAAAAAAACAAAGCCAATCAATAAGAAGAGTGTATCTAGATTGAATGGAGATGAAACATATTTACTTGTTTATGGAAAAGAACCCATGGGTTTTTCTTGGGTTAAAAAGATTGTATAGTGAATGATGATAGTGGATGATGATAGTAGTCATGAATCAAATGATTTTGTGTTTGAAGAAGTTGATTCAAAGGATTATTTTATTCTTGCTTTGGAGACACATCAAGAAATATGGGCTTGTGTTTCTCTTCCTCGCTAATCATATTTTCTTTTACGTAGAAACAATCCACAGAAGTTGAAGATATGGTATATGGATAGTGGATGTTCCAGTCACATGACTTGTGGTAACAGGTCTCTTGTATGTTATGAAGAAAAGTTTGATGTCCTAGTTGCCTTTGGAAGTGATGAGAATGGTGGAAAGATAGTTGGGAAAGGGATTCTAACTAACGGCAAGGTGTGATTTGGCAATGCCTATTATGTGAAAGGACTTTGGTGTGCGTGAGATGGTATAGAAAAGTTTGTTAAGTTTTTCAAAAGTTTGTTTCACACAATGTCTAGCTTTAAATTTATTAAATAATTTTTATCTTAACTAAACCACACACAAATAGGTAAGTGTGCATATCGTATATGTAGAATAGTATAAGTAAGAACCAAGTATCTATTCATGGACACACTTGTTTGATTTTTACTACTAAATCATTGTATTTGTTTTAACCGGAAGTAAACATCACAGTATTTTTGGTTTGTCAAGTAAATGTTTAAAAGAAATTTGCAGGAATAAATTAAAAACAATATTTTAGGGGTTTCTATATTTTTATAGAGATGACCAAGGATAAAAGTGTATCACTATGGTTAAAACTCCTCTTAACTTGATTTAACAATTAACTGATAAACATGTGATATAAGCTTGCTATGATGATTAAATGTGGTAATAACACCTTATTTATAAGTCATGTTGTTCCATGATAACTAAAGAAAGATATATGTATAACTTCATGACCTCCACTAAAACATTTAATCGGTTTACCTACTTAGAGTTTAAGATTGATGATTAATGTTCATCATGCATGAAAGGGAAACAACACAAATTATCACAGATGACTAAGCTAGTGAACTTCGTTAATCAAGTGCTTGAGATGCTTCATATAGATCTCTTTGGTCGTGTGAGTGTTCCAAGCTTTGGGAAGACGCTTTATTTGTCTTGTTATTATTTATGACTATTCAAGATTCACATGGGTATATTTTCTTGGATATTCATCACACTCAAAAGCCTACAGAGTCTATGTCAAAGACCATTAAATGTAAATGAATCATCGGACATTGTGTTTAATGATAATTAGTTCAACAATGTTAATGGCCGAAACTAGTTATTCGACCTTGAGAAACTATCTAATCTTCCAAGATATACCCTGAAGATATTGATCCAAGTTGTTATCAACCTTATTTCAAGAAGCAACTCAAGAATTAAAGTTAGATTTGGACAAAATTTGGTCCAAAGTTGTAGAGTTCAAGTTTGAATTTGTAAAGAAGAAGCAAAGTGAACTTGAAGATGAGGATATTCCAATTAACAACTTTGAAGTGAGCAATTACGTTAACAATGAGGTTCCAATTCAACAAGATTCAGAAGTTAAACACGTTGTTGTGATTGAACCTATTAACAACCATGGCATTCCATCAAGTTCAGATCAATCCACTGAAGGACCTGATATGAACACTTCAAATTTAGATCTTGAAGTTATGATCGCACTATAATGCAAACTTTTGTTCAAAGAGATCACCCACTTGAAAATATCATTGGTGATCTTCATGAAAGGGTTACAAGAAGTAGGTCTGAAATTGCCAACATTTGTTTGTTTTCCTGTTTTGTATCCTAAATTGAGCCAAAGAATATTGAGCTGGCTCTCAAGGATAATAGTTGGGTAGAAGCTATGCATGACGAACTTGGACAGTACAGAGGTTTACATGTTTGGGATCTGGTAGACAGACCTAAAGGTAAGTATGCAATTGATACAAAATGGGTATTTAGAAACAAAAGAGATGCAAAAGGCATAGTCACAAAGAATAAAGCAATATTTGTTGCTTTACGATGCATACAAGAGGAAGGCATTAATTTTAAAGAGGTGTACGCACCTGTGACAAGACTGGAAGCCATAAGGATTTTTTTTTTTTTTTTTGCATATGCAGCTTCAAGAAATATCAAAGTATATGAGCTACATGTCAAATCTGCATTTTTAAATGGAAGAATTGATTATGAGGCGTATGTCACTCAACCTCCACGCTTTGAAGATCGTGATTATCCAGACAAAGTTTACAAACTAAGAAAGGCTCTCTATTGATTACATCAAGATCTGAGAACATGGTATGATTAGTTGTCAAATCATCTACTTGAAAATGGTTTCTTTAGAGGAGCTATTGACAAGACCTTATTCTAAGGAAGGGTAAAGATTTAATTATTCTTCAAGTCTATGTGGATGACATCACTTTTTGTTCAACTGATGATGGGATGTGTAAGGAATTTGAAGATTCATGAAATCTAAATATAACAAGAGTTGTATGGGAGAGATAGACTTCTTTCTTGGTCTGCAAGTTCATTAGAAGAAAGATGGGATTTTCATTAATCAGTCCAAGTATGTGAAGGAAATAATCTCTAATATCAAATATGTAGATGGGAAGATTGTAACCACCCTAATGGACACTCATGAAAAGATGATACCCAATGAAAAAGGGGGAGTCAGTTGATCAACATGAATATGTAGCAAAAATTGGCTCTTTGATGTATCTGACAACATCTAAACTTGACATCATGTTTGTTGTTTGTGTTTTTGTATGATTTCAAGCCAATTCTAAAGTCTCTCGCATGTTGGTTGTTCAATTTTTTTTCAGATATTTGAAAGCAAAGCTAGACTTGGAGATTTGGTATCTAAAGAACATATATTTTTACCTTCTTTCCTTCCCTAATAATGATTATGATAGATGCAACAAGAGAAAAAAATCAACTACAGATGGATGTCAATTCCTAGGGTACAGACTAGTATCCTAGTAATGCAAGAAGCAGATCACAGTAGAGGTGCACAAACCGGTTTTTTAAAAAAAACCGGTTCGGTTATTAACCGGACCGGTTTTTTTTGGCCCGGAAAAAAACCGGTTCGGTTAATAACCGGACCGGTTAATAACCGGTTTTTGTCTGTCAAAACCCTAACCGGTCTAACCGGTTAGGACCGGTTTAGAAACCGGTTAGAACCGGTTAATAAACCGGTTTTTTTATTAACCGGTTTTTTATTAACCGGTTTTTTAATAACCATTATTTTTTCACAGTATAAACAAACCGGTAACTACAAGGCAAACCGGTAACTACAAGGCAAAACGGACTGACCGAAGCCATTCTTTGCTTTCGTTGTTAGGGTTCTTTGCTTGGAAGATGAGTATGAGTGTGTGTTGGTGAATGTGTTTTCAACAAACCAAAGATTAAAAACACATAACTTTCATTTATAGTTTTTACATTAAAAATACAAACATTAAATCGTTATCGCATATTCGTAACTCAAAAATACAAACATTAAAGAATGCTTAGACACGATTACATGAACAACTTGCTGTTTCTTACTCATTATTTGCCTCCATGTTTGCTGTTTCTTTAACTAATTTTCTTCGCTACCCGATCCCGAGCTATTTCTTAGGTAATCGTCGTACGCGGCTTCTTCATCGGTCATTGGTTGAGTGTGTCCTTCATTGACCTCGTCTTCATACAAGCCCGCTTCATACTCCATTTCCCCCTCGAGTGAGCGTTGATGTTGTGCCCTTTCTAATGAGTCCAAGTAATCCTTGTAGCAAATCGACATCTCTATAGCTGGTGGAGTGAGTCGAGTCCTCCTAATCGATATAACCCTGCCAGAAACAGAAAAAGCAGACTCCGAAGCTACCGTGGAAGCTTGGACCGTTAGTAAATCTTTGGCCATGGCGGCGAGGATCGGAAACTCATCCTCCTTACATCTCCACCAAGCCAGCAAATCAAGACTTCTAAATTCATCCGGAGTCATGTGTTTCACAAAGTTGGTACCACCATACCTTCCAAGTTCACTGCTTGGGGTGTTTACCTTTTGACGTTTACCGGCGTCTTCCCAAATCATGTAGTACATCCCCATTTCAAGGTCGGTTTGGGATTGGGATTGGGCAACAGCTCTTAACGAGTCATGAATTTGGGAAGACGACCCGTATTTTGTAAGGTAGACATCATACATGTTTGACAAGGTGGTGTTGAAAGCATTCTTTAAAGTTTGGCTATAATAGGGGTTTTGATCGTCGTTTAACTCTAGCTCATCACAAATTTTTTCTATTAAAGCTTCAACACCACCAACATTGATGCAAGGGTTTAACGCAGCAGCACATGTCAAAACAGCGGGTAGTTCTTGAAAATATTTTCTAAATTTTTCTTTCATTTTTACACCCATATCAAAATAAGGTGCACCCCTACAATGAAGTTCACTCAACTTTGTGCACATGACAGCAATTTTTGGTAAAGCAATGGGGCTTGTTGGATAGTAAACCCCGGATAAACTAGTTGTGCAAGATTTAAAAATTTGAAGGACCTCCGTAACGATCTCAATCAATAACCAGTTTCTAGGATCGTACGGTGCACATTTACCCCTACTTGACAAAATTTGATGAAACGCAATTAATGATTCTTTTTGTTGGATGGCTTTCTCAAACATATTACAAGTCGAGTTCCATCTTGTTAAACAATCCCAATTTGGCCCCAACCATTGACAATTAGCTTCTACACAAAATTTTTTGTATCTTGAAAATGTTTTATTGTTTCTAAAAACATCTCGTAACATTCTTTTAAAATTGTTTCTTTGCGTTTCGATCACGTTTAACCCATCTTGCACGGCCAAGTTGATAATATGTGCAATGCATCGGCTATGAAAAAACGCTCCATCACAAATAGGTTTATACTTTAATTTTAAATGGCCAACCGCGGCCGTATTGTTGGACGCGTTATCAAACGAAATTGAAAAGATTTTATGTTCAATCTTGTATTGTCGAATGACTTTATCCAAGATTTGAAAAATATTTCTACCCGTGTGCGGGTAATCAAACAGTTGAAACGCAACGGTTCGTTTCATCATTTGCCACGACTCGGGGTCAACCCAATGAGCCGTCACACAAATGTATGAGTCGGGCGAACCATGAGGTACCGACCACACATCCGTTGTTAAGTTTACACCAGTTTGTAAGTTTGAAAAGTATGAAATTAGTTCGGATTTAGCGTTTTTCCATGCTTTAAGACAATCTCTTCTAAGGGTCGAACGACTTACGTGTTGGTAGCGTGGTTGAACATAGTTTTGCATCATCTCCGTGAATTGAGGGTTGTCGAAGTGGTTGAAAGGAAGTGTTTGTTGAATCACAAAGTTTGAAAACTTTTGACGTACCGCTTCAATGTCGTACGTAAACACCGCTCCTTGATTCGTCATCTCCGGCTGCGAACTACTTCCCGATTCGTCCTTTAAGGCCTTGCAAAAGGGCCTTTGTACATGCGCTTTTAAAGTGGAGTTTGCATCTTTGCCATAAAACTTCAAACAATGTTTGCATCGAGCTTTTTGGCTACCGTTAGACATTTCGCATAGGTCGAAATGTTGCCAAACATCATGGTTTCGTTTCGTGGGGATGACCCGAACGACCGTTTCTCCCGTGTTCGAGGCACCCATGTTGACGGATGAAGCAGCACTTTGGGAGGCCATGATAATCGACTACGAAATAAGAGCGTATGGAGTGGTAATGTGGTATAATTGAGCGTGAGATAACAAAATAATCGCGTATGAAATAAACGTTTAGAGCGTTTGGAGTTGTATAATCGAGTGTGATCTAACCAATACCCAACCTAAACTATATATAGATGTTTGTGGGGGTAAAATGGTCAAAAAAAAAAACGGGCATATAGCCGTTATACAACGTTCAAAAACCGGTTTTTAACCAGTTAACCGGTTATGGAGAAACTGGTTAACCGGTTTTTCCACAACGGTCAAAAACCGGTTTTTTTATAAACCGGTTAACCGGTTTTTCCATAACCGGTTATTAAAAAAAACCGGTTTTTCTTTTAACCGGTTCGTTAACCGGTTTTGGATCTAAAACTTGTAACCGAAATACGAACCGGCGGTTTGTAAACCGGTCAAACCGGTTTTTAAAAAACCGGTTTTCGTAAAAACCGGTTTCCGGTTTAAACCGGTAAACCGGTTCCCCAACCGGTTTTTTTGACCATCTCTAGACCACAGTATCCATATCTATTGCAGAATCTGAAACATTGTTGCATTTGCATGTTGTGCACAAGTTCTTTGGATTCAAAATCGAATGCTAGATTATGGCATGAATTTCCTACACACTACTATCTTTATAGATAATACTGTTGTTATGTTTACTGTGAAAAATCTTTTGCATCACTCTAGGACCAAGCATATTGAAATTAGACATCATTTCATAAGAAACTGTAATGAGAAGGGTTTAATAAAGATGAAAAAGGGTTAAGTCCAGTGACAATATTGCAGGTTTGTTCACTAAACCACTGAATAAAACCACATTCAATTTTTTGTTAAAGGCCTTAGCCATGATAAATTCTAATGAAGTCTAATTAAAGATGTGTGCTCATTAACTTCATGTCATATATGTCTTTTTTTGTGTGCATTATGTGTGACTCTATGTCATTAAATAAAAAAAATAAAAAAATATTTTATTTGAGTATATTTATAGTTTATTTAGAAAAAAAATAAAAATTTGAAAAATGTGTCAAATGCTTGATTGAAAAGCTAAAGGTTTTGGTTAATGCAAAATGAGAAATGATAGCATTATTTAGTTTAAAGCTTTGAAGAAGCATAAAAACTTTTTAAGTGGAAATTTAATCCAAACAAAATGGGATATAATAGTACATTGGCTATCTACACCTAACATATGAACTTAATAGGCTAAAAGAACTATGAGTTCAGTCATTGATATGTTTGGTAGCTTTTAATGATGTGTAAACGCTAATGTGGTATAAACTTAATGAACTGCTTAGTTTAATGTGGCTTTACATTTTGAAGAAGTATGCATGTTTCTACATACATCTTTCCGAATGATGGGCAAATAGTTAAATACACAGTTATGCACAACTTTTTTAGTGTTTGGTCACCCAAAATGATAAATTTATAGGTCATGATAGTAAACAACAATTCTTAAAAGTTTAAAGATCAACCAAAGTTGATATAAAATAAAAACTCAAGGGGTTAAAGTTAAAAAACACACGGTGGGGCATCATTATAAGTCCAAAACACCTTGTATGAGAAGTATGTAAGACCGAACTGTATGGCATGTAAGTCCATTGTTCAACCTTAATATTTGAATACTTAAAAAATATCCCAAGTTTAAAGATTATTTCTGTCATTAAAATGTTTTGACCAAGCATTACAATGTTGAAGCCAAGTTGGGGTGATCTAAACTAAATAAGCCTTGAGAAGAGATAAGAGACATCATAAGTGTGATAAGTGGAGTCCATTAGAACCTGATGCATTAATTGAACCTTAATTATATCATTGATGTAATGAAATTTATGCTAAGTGAATCAATCCCAATTGTTAACCTAACTTATATGTTATAATAATGTTGAGAATGAATTAATGTGAACGTCATTTAATTAATATGATCTCATGTGGTGATCTTTTCCAAATTTGCATTAAATTGACAAAACTAAAATTTTATCTCATTTCACCAAAATGCATAAACTTTCAATCACCAAAGTGTCAAAATTTTTGTATTTGTTTCTTTAATAAGTCTCATCATCATCTTTATGTGTTTGTGTGCCTAAAATTGTTATAATCTACATCGTTTGTATGTTCGAACATGAATTTTGTGGTCGAGCATGATTTTATAAGTTCGAGCATGAATTTTGTGGTCGATCATGATTTATAAGTATTCAAGCATACTTGAGTTAATATATGAATGTCTAAATCATTCAAGCATGCTATGAACTTATCTAGTGTACTTGATCTATATTCGAGAATAATTGTGAGTTAACATGTTTTAAGCATGTTGTTATGGGTTTTTAAGCATATATATTAGAAATACAAGCAAGCTTAATGTTTAAATGATTCAAGCATGATATGTCATTTTATATGCTTTCTAAGTCATTATTTTCGGGGACTTAGCTGTTCACGAGCAAGATAGCTTGCTTGATGCTATATAATTAGTTATTATGCTAGTGATTTGGTTCTCGATCAACCTTGTATTTCAAGAATGCTAGCTTCATTTTATAGTTAATTTGTTTTCAGAGACATAAGTTTGATTGGGTGTGCGTGACATTTAATTCCCGAGCATGCTTAGCTTATGCTTGTGATTTTGATATCGAGCATACTTGAGTATATACCCTGCTTGGACTTATGCTCGAGCATGGTTATTATTTGATTTTATATATATTTTAAAGTATTTTGATGTCATGCTTGTGAAAAACGAAAAAATCCTATGAAATTAACATACAGACTAAACCGTTGGTATAAAAGGGGGACTTAAACTTTTTCCAAACACTATCACCTCTCCCTCTCTCTCTCTTTCTCTCTCTCTCTCTCTCTCTCTCTCTCTGAAAGCTTGTCTGTTGTGTCCTAATTACTCATATTACTCTCTCAATCCAAACTTCTTGTTCCTTATTACAAATTCCTACTTGGTTAGTGTTTTTTTCTTTGATTTCTGACACCTAATTTCTACTTTTAGGGTTTCACTTTTAAACTTTACTTACTGGTTTGTTGTTGTGTAGGTTTACAATTGTCGAAGAAACTTGTTCGTAAAGACAAAATTTCTTCTCTAATCTTTATTCATTGATGTTTAATTGTTATTTCTAATACTAATCAATGTTTGCATGTTCATCTTTTGTTGTAGATAGAAATGGCTTACAAATTTGATTAGTATTAGAAATAATACTAATCAAATTTGTAAATGTGTGCCAAAACATAACATGTAGATAGAAATGGCTTACAAATTTGAGCCAAAACATAACATGTGTGCCTTGCTAGAGGTTACAACCGAGAACAAAGAAATAACATAGATTATTCGTTGGCTGCAACTCCCAAATCTTAATTTTATCCTCACGGCCAATCCCACGTTTTTACAGAAATCACTTAAATAATTTTTCGGCATCGGCAAGATATGTGAATGATAAAAATGGCACAAGGATAGAAGCCGTTGTGCAAAACCGAGATATTAAGATTGCAGAAGCAAACATAAGGGCACGTCTGCAATTGAATGATAACTGTGAAGGGCAATTATTGTATTCTCAAAGAAGGCTGTTGAGAATTTTTCAGAAGACTATGGCCTATCAAGGTGTTATAAATAAAGGAAACTTCCAAAAGGGCATGTTCCCTCTAATTTATAATTTTTTGATTCATCGTGTGATTCAGAGTTTATATCTGAGAAGGGGCACTTGGAACTTATTGATTAGAAATCTTGCCCCAACCACTGTAGCAATCCTTTATAAGCAACCATTCAATTTTCAGGAATGATATTTCAAGGAATGGTTATTAATGTTCAAAGGAATTAGAGGGAGAAATTCCTTATGTATCCAAGATTCTTACAAGTCATTATAGATATTGAGATGCAAGATTTAGAAAGAACTGGAAAAGTTCTTCATTTGCAAGATCCTGATATGTACAGAATATTCCACCGAGTGGTTCTCACCAGTCAATTTCATCCAGAGTTTCAGTCTTAGATGTTAATATGATGATAATGGAAGTGCCTGAGTCACCTGAGCCTGAAATGGTGGAAGATGATGAAAAGAGTGAATCAGAGGGGAGTAGTAGTGATGATGATGATGATGATGATGATGATGATGATGATGATGTTGATATGGAAGGAAATAATGTTGATGCACATATTGAGAATGTTGATGAGACAGTCTAGATGGTGGTTAATGATGTAAATGTTACTACACCCACTGTATTCCCTGCTCATGTTCAAGCCTTTTCACCATATCAATCACAAATTCCATCTCCACTTCCATCTCTAATTCATGAAACTCCTATAACTGAACCCACTGAACCAACTTCTATTATTGAACAACTTGTTTCACCTACCCATTCCCAACTTGAATTTCCTGTTAATGATCCATGTAATCATCCATCTCCTGCCCAAACACCCGATCTAGAATCTTTCCATATATCACCAACCCGTTCATCTTTAAACCAAGAAGCTAACAAATATCATAGAGCAAAAGATATATGTTGAACTACTTAGTAGAAATTTTACTCTCACTTTGGAAAATCAGCAATTGAAAGATGATAATGTTGTGTTACAACCCAAACTAGAAAAATCTACTAGAAGCATTCAAACGCTTACAAATGTCCTGAGGTTGAGAAGACCTTAGATGAACCAAAATAGGGGAGAATAAGTCTACCTTAAATCTGATTGGATAAATTTATGAATCAAGTGAGAGTGAAGTAGTTGTTGATGAGCCAGATTCCTTGAACTTAATAGGTGAATCCTACGAGGAGGTTGTTGATCATATCTTAAAGTCTGTTGAGACTGAGATCGTGGAGAAAGGTGATGTAGATGTGGAATTAGAAGATTTATATGATCATATTGATAATATTTCCCCTCCTACTGCAGAGGAAGAAGAGAAAGAAAATGAAGAAGCTCTTGAGAAAAGAAAGAACAAAGGTAAATCCCTACTGAAAGACAAAAACCCTGAAGAGCCCTTGGAATCCTTTGTGCCTACTTCTGGTGATCAGTTTCTATACATTGATCCATCATCTATTAGGGCTTGGCTAATTATTACAGAGAGAATGAATAGAATGTATGATCAAGACATCCAATACTTTGCTTTTACTAAAGAAGATATTGAAGAGCAAAGAATACTGCTTGAACAGGCCAGTTTGGCTAAGCAACCGGGGGATGAAGCAGAAATTAGAGGAGATGATGATCCCTCAGGAAATCTTGGAGACTTTGATTGATATGAAAATGGGGGAGAAGAGGAAGTGTGTAGATGTTGAAGATGAGAATGATAATGTTGAAAAGGAGGTTGTGACAGATGCTACAGAAGTTGATACATGAAAATATGGCCTGAAAATATGGTTCATTATGAAAGAATAAAAAGGAGAAGAACAACCACTTTTGAGCCCATTGCAGAACAAACTCCAACATAATCTCCAACTGTTGTTGCAACGAAAGACAAAAATAATGTGCAAATAATACATTTACAGGAAAGGCACAGTTAGGCTAACATTACAAAAAGATAGGTAGTGTTCCAATTCAATTTGAACCTCAAATTAGTGCTTTTGATGATATATGTGAAGAAGTTAATGCTGAACCTGAAGTTCAATCTACAAAACCTAAAAGTCTTAATGTTGATTTAAATGAAGATCACATAAGAAACAATTAAGAGAGGTTAGATGAACTTAGAAGGAAAGATCCCATGGATCCAAGCTTTGTTAAGCTTTGGAATGAAATTTAATGAGATCAATGATCTGTTTGATGAGGATATTGATTACTTTATCAGAAAGAAGAATGACGTTGAGAAAAGAAACAAAGAAGAAGAGATAAAGAAACAAAAAATGAAAGAAGGTGAAAGAAAGAAGAGAGTTGAAAAAGAGAGAGCTGAAAAGAAAAAAAGGAAGTAAAAAGAGTAATGAAAAAGAAGAAAATTTCTTTTCTGGTAATATGGTTCAGCAAATGAGAGGTCTTTTAAGAACAATAGAATGGCCAAAAGAAGTTATTGAAAGACAAACAAGAACCCAACTGAAATATCTGTTTTACATTGAAGTTGATAAATTCAATAAAAACAAGAAGTGAGCCTTAAAAGTCTAAGCCTTCCTCATCTAAATCAGACACAATAAAGAAGATGAAAAGAGAGGAGGTGAAGGATTTCAGTGAAGAAGAAGAAGAAGTTTATTTAGCATGATGAAAGAACAATGGAAATGATTCACAAATTGGTTGAAAGGCCATGTAGTTATAAAAGGCTAATAAAATTGACAAAAGAAGAAATAGAAAAGCTATATGTTGAAGACCTTGAGGCACAAAAAGTTATATATGAGGTGATTGATGATCTAATAAAGATCCAGGAATACATTGATAGAGCTACAAAAGAGAACTGGTGTTAGCAAAAGATTAATTGGACCATCATCTTTCAGACCATCTACTTCAAGACCTTCAATTCCAGTCACAAGAGCTTCATTGAGTAGGGAACCAAGTCCCGAACCAAATACAAATGAAGATTTACCTAAGGGTGTGTTCTAGAATGCTGAGAGTGGTGAACTAATTGTTGAAATGAGCAGTGGAAAAGAGGATAGTGAAGTACAAGGAGCATTTTAGGGACTTCTCTGTCGAGAAATTGACAAAGCTAGTCAAGATGCCTTTGCATGATGATGAATATAGATTCAGGCAGGCTAGAGCTCAAAAAATGAACTATCCAAGTACTTAAAAGAACAACTCTAAAAAGGCTCTCCTCTCTTCAACAAAAAACCAAGATCATATGAGCCATTTGAAACTGACAGAAAAAGGAGACAAATAAGGGCACTTGAACATATAGCTTCCAAATTTTCCCCTAGCACTCCTAGATGGACAATCACTAAAGTTATTAGCATGAGAAGACAGATGCCGAGACCCAATACTGATGTAACACCAAATGGGAGAATCACTGAATTGAGATATGATACAGCATCTCGGAGTCTCTTTTTTTTCCTAGTTCAAGTTTACAACTTTTGGGTGTAATCAAGCATGATTCTGATCTACAGTACCTACACACTGAAGACCTTTGGGACATTGTAGAATGGGATCTACCTTTTGATCATGACCTTTATATTGAAACTATCAGGTGTCAACAAAGAGTTGCAACTGTGAGAAAAGATAAAGTGCTGAAAAGAACTCAAAATTTTATTTACAAAGAAGATAACCAGAGATGATCTGTAATGTTTATGGTTAGTTCATTGTGTTTTATCTTTAATGTAATTTTCTTTTTATTTTTATTTTGATATGTAAAGAATATAAACTAGAATTTTAATGATGTAATAATCTCCTTTATGTAATGTTCTTTATTGCTTTTAAGGATTTGATGTGTATTTTGACTTGTGTAAATAATCTAGATGTGTTTTGATGTATCTGAGCTTGTTTCAATTAAAGGGGAGATTGTTGGGTCATAAGGAATAATTGAAATCTTTTCAACCTCCCCAAGAAAGCTCAATCACTTCGTGCAAGGAAAAGGCTTCCTCGAGCAAGATATCCTATCCGAGCAGGATATATCTTCAAAAATCTTCAAAATGTCAAGTTCGAGCAAACTACACTTCATCGAGCAAGGTTAGTTCTTCTATCAAGCACGGTTTACTACCGAGCAAACCCTTGATAAAACATTGCATAAACTAAGTTCACGAGCAACATAGTGAGTCGAGCAAGGTATTCAATAAAGGAGAATATCAAGTATGCAGGTAGGGAGATTGTGGAAGCTTTCTAAGAATTGCTCCCAGCATGATTCAGTCTCAAGCATTTCTATAGTACCCTAGTATACTTATAATGTTCAAATAACCCAAAGTGAAGGCCGTTAGTGTATTTTTGTTGTCGTTTCGGTCTTTGTTTACCAATGTAATTTATATTTATTAATGTAAAAGGACTTTTTGATAAATTTACCAGTCAATGCGTTATCTGTATATGGCCATTCGTTAAGTGTGTTTAACGAATGAGCCCATATATTATGATTATTGGTCATTCGTTAAGGTTGTTTAACGAATGAGCCTATCCGCTATTATATGTACCATTCGTTAAGATTGTTTAAAGAATGAAGTTTAGCAAATGATCATTCGCTATGGAATGTATAACGAATGGGTATCGTCTTCTATATATACTTGTATCCCTGATTTATAAATTAATAAGTGTGAATTATATTATCAAGGGCCGTTACTCTGTACAATTACTCTCTCAACACACACACACACACTTCATCTAGCGTATTACATACAGTTCAATCACTTATAATATATCAATGAACTAGATCCTTATTGTACGAATCAAAATCTTTACGTCCGTAATATGTTTCTCAAGTGGTATCATAGCCTAGATGTTCGATTTTGAGGTGAATTGGATGTTATTTGATATGAATTGATGAGAATTCCTATAGTAATTGTTAAGGTTCGATTTCTGAAACTGATTTGATTGATTTTGAATCAATTATCACTATGTAATGGATAATTGAGTTCAATTGGATCATAATTCAGTTCGTAATCAGATCTATGACCTTCGTGTAAGTTTAATTGATTAATTGATGTTGAATTAGTTGGATTTGAAGTTTTAAGTTGTTAGTATGGAACAGAGTGTTCTGTGTATGGTTTTAGTTCATTTCGGATGAGTATGAAAGATAATTTATGGTTCGGATTAGTCAGGGTCTGTTCGTACTGTGATTACGAGTTGTTTAAGGGCTTATTTGTTGAAATTGGTGTTGATACGAATGAGATTTTCGTGTTTGACTGTGGTTTTGATTTGAGTATTTGAGTTTGTATCTGGAGAATTGAAGATCTGGAAATATTGTTAAAGATTTGAAGGATTCATTCGTTACATATAACGACTCATTCGTTATACTGTAACTGATCATTCGTTATAGGATATTAACCGTTTTTTGACATGTGGCAGGTTGTTGTAACTGATCATTCATTCACTGTAGCTCATTCGTTACCAAAACACCATTCGTGACATACTCATTCACTATCAACATACCACTATTCGTCAAGCCTATTCGTTATGCTATTTGTGTGTTCATTCGGTTACTGGTTCGTTATGATTAACGAATCATTCGTTACTTAGAAACTAGAAATTCGTCATAGCTATTCGTTATCCATTTGGTATCATTCGTTACAATCATTCGTGATAACATTCGTTACCTGAATCGTCCTCATTTGTTACCATAACCTTATACCGCTCGTGTTACTGTTCATCATTCGTTATCAAACTGTTCATCATTCGTTACCAGAATTTACACTTTACACCCATAAGTTTAAACTTGGATATTTTCTAATCTAACCTTTTACCTGTTGATCATTTAAACACCTATTTTTTACATGGCTAACTTTTACGCGTTGGCATCTCAAAATAAATGATGCAACAAATGCTTCACTTAGACGCTGAAATTGGTTCACATTCCAAATGTCCCCGACTTTTGAAATTCAGTGATTTTGCTAAGAGGGAACCAAGATTCAGAGCACATTTGGGATCCGTGCATCCAAATTTCTCTAGATGTATTGATGATGTTTATACCACTCCGATGCTTGGTGATGCAACTACAGGTTATGAACCAAAGGCTTATATTGCTTATACTCAAAATGAGAAAAAGGCTTTAGAGATTGAAAACAAGGCATACTCTACGTTGAGCATGGCTTTACCAGATAATATTTTCCATCAAGTGGGAAGTATTATAATTTGTGCTTCTTTATTTTAGCACATCAAAATGAGAAGCATGGGTAATACACAAGAAAGTAAAAAGGTGATGCTAAAGTTTCAATTTTGAAATTTTTTCTTGTTGAAGGGAGAGACGATTGAAGAGATGTTGACTAGTTAAATCATTTTATTTCTAAAATGAATAAGCAAAATATGGAGCCAACATAATCAGATCAAATTGATACTATCAAGAATGCAATACCGAGTTCTTATTCGACTTTTCTACTTGTGCTGAAAGAAAATAATTTTTTCAAAAGTGAAGAGTTAACGGTAATGGAATTCATGCAAAAGATAGAGGAAAGGGAACATGACATGAAATGTCAAAAGTCATCAAAAGATAATCAAGATCCAACATTGTATGGAGGATCTTTATCATTAAGCAGTACCACAGCTCTAATCAATGCTTTCTTATCTCAGACTTCTCAAGATATGTCATATTCATTCAATGAACAAATGCCAAATGTTTGTTTTATGGGTTATGGGTCAAACAAAAATTATGAAGGGTCAAATACTTTATTTTCTTGTAATGGTAATGCTTCAGCTCAAACACCAAATGTGAACATAAAGGAAGCTGAACAACATTTTGCTTTCCTGAGTGCCTTTATGAGTTCGTATGAGAACCTAGTGAGTGGGAAAATTGACACGAGTGAGCTTAGCGACGAAGACTATGATCATATTGATACAGATGATTTAGAGCTATGGAATTGAAGTGGAATATGTCTATGATTGTTCGTAAGGTAAAGAAGTTCATGCAAAGAGCGGGAAAATACGTACCTACTCTGAATAAGATGGCTGGTTTTGATAATCTTAAGGTGAGATGCTATAACTGCCAGGACTTTGGTTACTTTTCCAAAGAGTGTGAAAAGCTAAAGAAAGAATACAATGGACCCCGTAATCAAGATAGAAGCTCGGGTAAGAAGTTTAACGATTCAAAGGAAAAAGCTTCTAGGTGATTCTTCTAAGCCTGCTAGTTCATAAGCATTGCTCACGGCTGATGGAATAGATTGGAACCAACGGCTGCTGGATAATGGTAATCAAGCTAATCTTGTCGTATTTGAACCTACTGAGAACTTTCAAGATGCTCGAGGAGAAGGATTGTCTACTGAGAGTTAATCAGAGACTGAATCGGATTCTGATATCTCATGTAACATGTAACCAACTTCCTTTGCATGTATGGAAAAAATCGATAATATTAGTCCTATTTCTGTCTCTATAGTGTCTGAAAATTTATCAACTGATTCACTTAAGTTAACTAAAATTGTGTCATGTGATGTTTGTGAGGAATTTGTATCAAAGTATGACTTAATTCATGCTCAAACCGAATCACTACTGAAAGAACTCGCTACAGTTCAAGATAACTATAGACAATCATCAAATCTAGAAAAGGGATCAAAGGACAAATTGTAGGGTTGTCTAATAGTAATCATGATCTGAAAGCCGAACTTTCAAGAAAACTGATCATTGTTGACAAATAATTTCAAGAGATTTTCAAATCAAGAACTAAGATAACTAAAATTGAGAATGAAATCCTTGTGTTAAAGAACAAGTTTGGTAAATTTAGAAACTCATTTTTCCTTTTAAATGAAATAACTGAAGTTTCGGGTAAACAAAAGGGATCAAAGACGAGGTTAGGATTTGTAGAGGTGCCTCCATAGTTTTTCAATGACTATTCAGACAACCCATTTTCTGGGAAAGACGAAGATGCTGTTAAAACTGCTAAAAATGAATCAATCTTTAATATGGACAAGCCAACACAAATTTCTCCAGAATAACCAACTTATTCTTCATCAGCTCAAGGATCTCATACTCAAAGCAACAAAGTGTTCGTCAAATTTGATGAAGAGGTTGTAATCAAAGATGTGTTTGAACCTCAAATTATAAATATGGAAAGGAATATTCCACATTCATATCACATTTTATGTGAGCCTCATGAATTTGAGTAAGATGTGTATGATTCAGATGCTTCTAAGAGCAACAATTCAAAAGTCAAACCGAAGAAATCTGAAAAACCAACAATTTTTGATGAGGTTTTAATGAGGTTCATTAATCCTTCTTGTGCAAAATTAAACATAGGTCTTGTGGCTAAATTAAAGGGAGTAAAAAAGTTTTTGAAGAGAAAGACATTCCCCTACACTTGGTCAAGCTAGAACTGATTGAGAGTGTCTTTCAGAACGAAACTTCAAGTTTACATGATCTTGAGCAAGCCTTTGCAAGATCTAAGTTGTTAAACAAGCCAATAATTAAGCCAAGTTTGAAACAAAATTTAATAACTTTCAAACCTGCAACATTTGTTAGTTCTACGGGAACTGACACTTTACAAAGTTTCTCTAACTATTCAAATTAGAAATTTTACAAATTGAAAAAGGCTATGACTTTTGACAATTTGGATAATGTTAAAGCTTCAAGTGATTCTTGTCAATAAAATGTTGCACAATTATCTGTTAAACCACAACGTGTGTTCATTGATATGAGAGCTTGCTTTTTATGTGGCGAACGTGGACATGTTGTAAGAAATTGTGGATCAAGGATATTGAAGAATGTTAATCTGGTTACCAAGGAACAGCCCAAAAAGATTCTTGTGGTTAAGGAAATTCTTAGGAGACCACCTTCTCAAGTTGACGAGACTCACATAATGTTTCATGATGTGAACCCACATAAGGTGGTTCGTGTTACTAATAACCAATGTTGTAAAAGTAGGTCTACAAGGCCGAGTACACCCCGAGTACTCGCTACAAGGTATATCGCTGAGGTGAGTTTCTTAACTCCGCCTAGTTACTAAGAATAGGTCAAATTTGGTCAACCTCAACCAAAATCACATCTAGTCGATTAACTTGGGCTGATTTTGACTTTATGAAAATAAAACAAAATTCGTAATTCTGTAATATTAAAGAAAAATATATATATTTTTTAATAAATGTTTAGCAATTTTTAGAATAATTTAGTATTTAAGAGTATTTCTATTATTTATATTGATATTCACTTATTTTGTTATAAATATTAGCAAACGTATTATATTTGACATATATGTAATCTAAAAAAACTAATTTGCTTTTTATTTACCATTTCCGAGTACACCCAACTCCCAGTCGGTCACCTAGGGTCCGCCTAACGATTTTGCAACCTTGCTAATAACAATGTTATATTAAATCACAAAGTGTTTGTTCCTACACAACCACTTTGCAAGAACATTGACACAAAGGTAATAAAAGATGCTTATCTGAGACGAAAGTCGAAGAGACCAGTGACTTATTCACAACTTCATTGATCACAATTGGGGTCAATTAATGTTAATTTAAAAGCTAAAAAGAAACAGGTGCCCGAGACTGAGGCCTTGGCTGCCTTTTTGGTCTAATCATGTTTCTTGAATGTGCAGAGTCTATCAAAGACTATTTTGGGTGAAAACTGAATTATGGATAGTGGATGTTCTCGCCACATCACCGGCAACATTGACCTTCTTACCAATGTGAAGAATATTCAAGTGGTTATGTGGCATTTGTAGGTAATTCTGGGGGGGCATGATAACCAAAGAAGGGGATGTGTCAAACGGTAGTATTACGTTTGAAAAGGTTAATTATTGTGACAAGGTGGATCACAATTTGTCGATTGTTTCTCAAATTTCAAACAAAAAGTATACCACCGTATTTACCGACAAGGAGTGCATAATACTCAAACTAAGATATGTCATTCCAAAAGACATGGTTGTTTTACGATCTCCTAGGTCAAATGATATTTATGTACTGAACATGAGTACAAAAGTATCAACTTCTACCTCTGTTGAAACGTGTTAAATCTCTAAGGTAACTAAAAAAGACTCAATTGTGTAGCATAGGCGTACGGGTCACATTCATCTCAGAAAGATGATCCATCTGATGGCAAATCATTTAGTGGAAGGGGTTTCACTAAAACATTTCAAGTTGATGGATCACTGTGTTGCATGCAATAAGGGCAAACATAAGAAGAAGTCATACCCAACGAAGTTCTTTAATTCCATTGATACTCCTTTGGAACGACTTCATATGGATTTGTTTGGTCCTGTGAATCATGCGAGTATTGCTGGAGACTGGTACTGTTTAGTCGTAACTGATGACTATTCGAGGTACTCATGGGTGTTATTTATGTGTTATAAAGATCAGACACCGGTTCTTTTACAAATTTTAATCACCAAGATCGAATCACTTTACAAACATAAGTGAGACGTATTCGAAGTGTATTGGACTTTTTCTGTATTCAGAGAGGTATTCATCAAGAATATAGTGCTTCATATGTACCACAGCAGAACGGTGTTGCTGAACGACGGAACCGAACATTGATTGAAGTAGCAAGAACTATGTTAGAAGACTCAATGCTTCATGTTCAAATTTTGAATGAAGCTGTGAATACTGCTTGCTACACGCACAATCGTGTTTTTACGGTTAAGAAGCTACAAAAGACAAGTTACGAGCTTCTGAACAACCGCAGAACTAATTTCTAGAATCTTTCGGGTGTCTTTGCACAATGTGGAAGCGTGATGCGGGAAGATTCGATGAGAAGGCTATTGAAGGTTACTTTCTGAGCTATGCGTCGCCTAAGAAATGTGTCTTTAATTTCTCTTCGGGTTGTTAGAAAAGTGGTGCCAAGTTGATTGTTAACGCTACACTACACCTATTGCTGGCAACAGATCGATTGGATGTTTGATTATGACGGTTTATTTAATTATTTTACTTCATCAGTTGAAGAACCAAACGAAGACTTGGTGCATGCTTATTTGGAAGATCAAATGTTTTCCATGCCAAGATATTCTATTTATGATGATTCTGTTGATCTTGATCATCCTGAAACATCCGATGTTAATAATGTTTCTTCATATGATGGTCCTTTTCTAGATTCTTCTTCGGCTCCATTCGTTGAGAATTCTGAGGTAACTACTGCTGAAAAGAATATAACTAATTTAGGTGATCATGTTGTTGTGCCATAAAATCCGACACTTCGGATTCACACTTATCATCCTTATGACAACATCATTGGTGATCTTTAAGCGACATCAGATTGCTAATGCAAGTGATACTAACGTATTTTGTGTGTATGCTGATATGCATTCATCGGGTATCATGAGTATTGCTAAATACACTTTCTTCATATCTCAAATGGAGCCAACAAGTGTTTGTATAGAACTTGAAGATTCATCATGGGTTAACGCAATGTAAGAAGAGTTGCAACAGTTTATTCGGCTGGGTGTATGGGATCTCATCGATAAACCCGATTGAGCTAAGAAGCCTATCCCAACTAAATGGTTCTTTAAATGTAAGAAGTATGACCGTGGGGTCATTGTGAGAAATAAAGCGTGTTTAGTCATGCAAGGGTTTCATCAGAAAGAAAGCGTTGATTACACTGAAGTGTATGCTCGTGTTACAAGACTTGAAGCTATCCACATATTTTTGGCCTATGCGGCCTTCAAGAACATTAAGGTATATCAGAAGGACGTTAAGAGTGTGTTTCTTAACTGGAACTTCATGAAGAGGTGTTGGTGAAACAACCTCCTGGTTTTGAAGATCCTGACTATCCAGACCGTGTTTATCATTTAAACAAGGCTCTTTCGGGTCTACATCAAGCCCCGAGAGCTTGGTACGACACGCTTGCTGACCATCTTACATATAGTGGCTTTAATCGAGGGACTGTGGATTGTGCCCTATTCTACAAGACTATTGGAAAAGATCTGTCATTGTCCAGATTTATGTCGATTACATTATATTTGGCTCAACAAACAACAAACTTTGTAAGGACTTCGAAAAGTCAATGCAAACAAAAGTATGTGAACGACCTCTTGAGCTATATGGGGGGTGAATTAATTTCTAGGGTTGCAGGTTCAATAGTTTGACACTGGAATATTCATTCATCAGACAAAGTATGTGAACGACGTCTTAAGCCGATTCAAGATAACAACCGGAAAAGTCCCTTCTATTTCAAACTTTTTATAAAATAGAAATACTTATATATATAATATATAGGTGACAAGAAGAGAAATTCTAAATGAGTAATTCAATTATATGAAGGTTACCATCTAAGATCAAGAATCCATTCCATTCTTCCTCGATGTTATTAAATAAACATGTGATAAACTTGTCCTAATAATATATGATAGAATAATCCCTCATTTCTAAGCGAACATATTTATGACATAAAAGAAAGTAGCATGCGTATTTTTAAGTCCATCCTATGCTTAATATCATTCTACCACGAGAATGTCAATTTAAGTAGACAAGTAATTGGGTAAAATAGAATGATTAGGATTGACTTTCGATTTCTAAAACACCAATCCTAACAATTTCGAGTGGTTGTAGTTAACTCACACAACCTCTCCTTGGTTGATTTGATTAGGTTATAGTTACACATTCCATTATAATATGATTTCTTTTAACTAGCATGATAACCTAAGCAATCTTGTTAACAATATTATTTTAGAATTATCAAAACTAGAGAAATAGATCATAACTTATATCTCATCATTTCTAAGTCCAACATAAGGATCCATGTTTTATCTTTAACTAGTTGTTAACTCGCGTGATGCTGCGGAGACGATAGTTTGAACAAAGTTTATAACGAAACATCAATAAAAATAAACATGTCGCAATGATAAGTTTGTTTTTTCTAATATAATATATTTAACATATAGAATGACAAAAAATAAACTTGCAAATTATATGGGTTGATAAATAACCAAAGTTGAAACTAATTCATATATTTACAAAAGTTGAGTAAATATAAGGGAACAAAAGCGTAATTTTATTAAAATTAGAACTTCTAAAATTAGATAAATTTAAGTTAAAACTATAATGTTTTAAATACTTGTAAATTGATGCAACTATGACTTGTACTTTATAATCCGCACCTCGGTTTTGAATAAAATTTATATCAAACTGTAGATAAAAATAAGAACTTTGCAACTGTATGTTTGAATATTTTTTTTGAATACAATATAGTCAAGGATATATAAGAAATAGTAAAAGAAATAGATTTGAGGAATATGTGGAGAAAGATGAAGGGGCTGAAATTTAATACGGGTTAAATTTACAAAAAAAATGCAAAGATAAAGAAGAAATAGTGTAATTATATAATATCAAATCAATTGTTACGTAGGATGTGTTGATTAAAAGACATTTTTAGCCCTTAAAATTCAAAAATGGATGCTTCAATACTTGTACTTGTTGTAATAAGTTAGGTATCTCTTAAAATTTTAAGAGATCCCTAACTCATGTATTATATATAGTAGAGATAAGTTAATAAAGTATTCTTTTTACCATTTCTAGTCTCCAAGAACATGAGTGAACATGAATGATTTTTAGTTATCAACCTTGATGTATTGAGTTAAAGAGACGAAACATTTCTTCATCAAAGGATAATTGCAAAATAACTATGTACTTTACCAAACTAAATCACATGTTAAACATAATCATTAAGTAAAACAAAGCTTCTTCATAGATTTTAGACGGTAAATGGATTTTAGCTCATAATGAGCATGATTATGAACATTAAAAGAGATGGAGATAACAAACACATGATCAAACTAGAACAATCTAACCAAATGTGGATGAATCTTCCTTCTTCAATGGTGATGAATGATGATGATGATGATAACCTCCAAGCCTTCAAACTCTTCACAAGATCTTCAATATGAGTGTAATGTGAGTGTTTTTATAAGAGAAACCCGTATGGAACGTTTCTTCAAGCACCTTTGATTAATGCAACATGCTCCTCTATTTATAGGCATTCTAGGAGGCAGGCACGACCCCGTGCGTCAGGAGGCACGCCCCCGTGTGCATGTGTCCAGTTGCATTAAATGCTATGTCAGATCGTACATGGTGACTCATCACGGGGGCGTGCTCTCTGAGGCACAATCCCGTTCTTTTGGTGATATGTTATATTTCTTTTGTCTTTTTCTGAAAGGTGACCACGGCCCCATGCTTACTGAGGCACGACCCTGTGCTTCTGTGCCCATTGTTTTGTCTTTTCTTGCATTTAGAGGTATGGGGGCGTGTCTAGGGGGGCACGGGGGCGTGTCTAGGGGTTTTCTTGGGTTTTATTTCGTTTTTCTTCGTCTTTTCGCTTGTTTTTTCGTTTAAGGTTTGGGTTCACCTGAAATTACATTTTAATGTGAAAATTAGTCTTTTGAGCTGTATTATTTGATAGGAGTTGCAGTTTTTAGAGATTATTTGATGCTAAAAAGATGTATAATTTTATGTACATCAATTACGCATGAAGAGAAATAATTATGCATGAAGAAAAGTAATCATGCATTAAGAAAATAATCACACATTAAGGAAAATAGTCACCTGTGAAGTAAAATAATTACGCATGAACCTAATCACACACATTATATGCACAAAATATGAGTTTAATAAATTAATTTTTTTTTAAATGTAGCAATAGATATTTGAATTAAAGAGAAAAAAATACTTGATATTATGATACAACTTTTTAAAAAAATAATATTATATACAAAAGTTATCGGCGTTTAAAAAAAGTAACAAAAACAACTTTTAAAAAATAACAATTATGTTCCATAAATACAATTTATGTATGCCATTAAATCAATAGTCCATATCGTCTTGTATACTAGTGATTATTTTATTTTATAGTGCAATCCATATTTTATCTATCTAATCTATATAATTGTCTACCATAAAATCCTACGTGTCATTCTCACATCACTCCCCACCCCTCTAAAACAACCAGATTGCTTGATTTGTAAATAAAGAGGTCTTAACCCGGTTTGAACCCATTTCTTTACACGGGTCATAACATCTTAAATACAATAGCCAATAGACAGGTTTCTCCCAATTCTCCCTTAGGTTATTTCGTTTCACTTTTCCCACTATCTCACACCTCCACAGCCCTCCACCGATTCCGCCTCCGCTTCGCATCTGATTTCAGTTCCTCTATCACCAGAACGAAAGCTGAATAGGTAATTATCTCGGATTTATATTAGGTTTTCTCTATGCCCGTAAATGATACGCACATGAGTATCTTATATTTGATCTATCAATTCCTTGCAGATATCGAATCATTAATCAACGAAATCTGAGCTAATTATCTATTTCAATCAATCTCCGATATTAACATCACATCTGTTCCAACTTCTTTGTATCACCGTTTCGCTACCTCTTAACAGATCTGTTATATTGAACGATCTTTCCGATCTAGATATGGTATTAAATAAAAAAATAAGCAGGATGTTGTGGTGTTGAAGAAGGTTGTAAGTTTGTAATTGATTATTAGTTCATGCTTATTTGATTGTTGATTTTGGGCAAGAATATTACGGTAGTGATTTGGTGGAATTAGAGGGCATGAGTTACGCGTGGATCCGGTGTAAACCAAAATACATGAGGTTAGGTTTTCTATAATCTGAATTTACATGTGTTTGAGTAATTTGTTAAGCACGTTTCTGTGATTTAGTGACTAAAACAAAGTACTTATGTATTTTTATTAATGTCAACATACAGTATATGTATATAAGATCATTCAGGTTTGTCCAAAAGGATGGGATTGTGAATTGATGTTGTGAAGGTTGCAAGTAGAAATAACACTTTGAGATATTAAAGGTATACTTATTATATTTCTGATTCTTTATAATTTGTTGTGAAATTAAGTCTTTTATTGTTCTTATTGTTGGATTTGTATCAGCTCCTCATGTAACTATATTATGTCTAAACTTTTTATCAAGTTAGCTGTTTTTTACCTTACTTGGTTCTTTTATCACTTTGTTATATTACAGTTTAAGTGAAAATTCATTTTTATGTTCCTAAGCATGAACTTTGGTGGTGATCCGGTGCCATTAAGCCTACAGGCTGTTATTTATGATTCACGTGACGTAGGAATATGGTTTGGTCTTTAAGTTTTAGGAATATAATTTGGTTTGTAAACCTGTCTATAGTGAATTGGATATCGGGTAACATTTGCTTGGAGGGTATTTTGGCAGTTTCTACAGTATTGGGTCTCAAACAATTACGGATTTACGGGAATATTACGTGTTTGTTCTGATAACTGGTTGTTTGATTTGTTCAGAAACTGAAGAACGCGGGTTAGAAGGCGAGTTAGAAGCCTCTCAAAAGATTAGATAATGCATATTCTTATCTTCACTTTTCTTTGTCAGTTGATGTTTTATTTGATTAATAAAACAAAAGTTGTGAAGTAAAATTAAAGTATTCATAAAGCATGATTCAGTTTCAACTGTTTCGTTTTGCCTGTTTATAGGTTGATATTGCCCAAACTTTGAGAGAACTCCTCATTGAGTATCTTCTTATCTTTTAGCTCTTATTGCATTCATATATGATACATTTGACTTTTGTGTTCAAATCTACGTTTTGTGCTTTGATCTTGCTATTGATTTGTTCGGCAACCACGCTTCTCACCGAATAAGAGTAATATTTTGGTATTACCCGCTTGAGATGAAACATAACCTGAGTTCAGCCTGTTACATGTATATATAGCATGTATCGGCCCGTTAATGACTAGGTAATGGATGACATCCCTTTAATAGTTAAATCGTTGACCCGTATTCTTTTTAAGAGTAATAGAACATAAGTCACTTAACCCGTTAAACATGGTTATGGGTCGGTTTTGGTTTGCTTATTGTGACGGGTAAAAAGAGTAATAAAACATAAACCGCTTGACCCGCTATATATTGGAGATTATTACGGTCCCACGATCCATTTTGTTGACGAGACTTTCCACATGGGGCGAATTATAGCTCAAAGAATAGTTTCACTACTTGCTAACGACAATGTTGAAGAACTTGCTGCGAGGGTTCTTTGCCATGTAACTGAAATTATGCGTCTTTTTATGAAGTTTGTGTCCTTTTTTTAATCTTTTGTAATTCTATGGCAAGGTTGTTAATAATGTGAAATACCAAGGATATTTTTCATATTAATTGTTTGTTAATAACGTGAATTTTTGCGTCATGTATCTTTCCGTCGAAATGGATTTGATACAATAAGTTAAGATTTGTAATCGGATTATGAAAGAATGGATTGATGAAGGAAGAGAAGAAGATGGTTTTTTTAAAGAAGTTATAAAATCATTAGATGCCCATTTTTTGAACGATAACTTCTCATAATCACCCATATTTTTCAATTTTAAAAATTAAATAAATAATCTTAAAAACTTAACTGAATATATATATATATATATATAATATTAAACATATATAAATTATTAATAATACTTTTTTTCTAAAAAAAAACTTAGTTTTAACATATGATCGGACAACTTTCAATAATAAAATTCAAAGACTAATATAACTTCTCTTATATTTGATGCTTATTACATCAACAAACAAAACTTCATAAAAGTAAAAAAAAACTATAATAATTCTCCACAAAATGAAATATGCATAACCGTAAACAACATCAAAACCATATATTAAACATACGTGTTTTAAATAGATATGAATGTGAACTTACCTTATCAACAAAAGCACAATGCAACAAGCATATACAGACATACAAGAAAATCACAAACTAAACTTCTATGAAGTAAAAACATATAATAACTTTTAGCAAAATGAAATGAAAACAAATACAACAAGAAAACAAAATATTCGACTTGCCCATTTAAGATAGATGTAAAAGTGAAATTAGGCTTGAGAAATTCAAATCCACTTAATCAAAGCTCAATGCACTATAAGCTCAAAATTCAAATATGAAATAACAAAATATTGGACCACATTAATTGGTAGACCATGATAGTTCATTTGAGGTGATCCATTAAACAACATACACGCCACGCATCACCAAACAATAACAACTCTATATAAACGTAAATAAAAAAAACAAACTAAACCTTAACTCCAACTATAAAATAACATACTTTATATATGCATGTAACATTTAATTTTAATATCTAAAAATCATCATACATGAAAAATATATATTCACAATAATTAAAAAACAAACTAAAAGTAACCCGCGTAACACGTGGGATAAAAACTAGTATATATATATATGCTTAAATTCAGGCGAGAAGTTATCTTAGTGCGAGAAATGCGAGAAGTCACACTAATCAGATTTTTTCTTTTGTTATATCTATATATATAAGGGAAGGTTAATGTACAAATGAAATAAACATGCTAAACATGAGAATCAAGTATAATAATTATATATACAGGTAGAGTAATTATGTAATTACTCTATGATAATTACTCTATGTTGTAATTACATAATTACTCTACTTGTATATATAATTACTCTACTTGATTTTCACGTTTAGCACGTTAATTCATTTGTATTTGATCCAAACCCTATAAATATATATATATATATATATGTGTGTGTGTGTGTCAAATGGTAGTTATCTGGCAATAAACACGATTCATGAATAGTATAAGAAATAAACCAATTAGTTCTTCACATATGTGCAATAATTTTTCAATGGTACTTAACTAATTTTCAAGTTAGACACTTTTCTGTAGCAAATAATTATTTTCAAGATTAATTCCATTCATTTTCAAGTTTGATTTTAATATATTTATATTTTCATAATTAATTATTAACATATATTATTTTCTCTTACAAATTTTAAAATATCGTGTTTTCTTAAATTCCTAATATACAGTTAGGACATGCTTATTTTAATTTACGTTACAGTATGTTCATCAATCGTAATCGGAGTCCGCCCTTTGTGGTGTTGGAGTCACAATTGCTATACCAATTATCATCTATTGTTGACTATTTAAATCAATCGTCCGAATAACATGAGAGTCAAAACCCTTGTTTCATTTAAAGTGTGCTCCATAACTTGTTAAAAGTTATTTAACTTTTGTAGTGTAGTCCATAAGTTGTTAAAAGACGGAAGTTATCACTGCATTTAAAGTGTCCTCCGTATTGTATTTTAAATGTACTCCATTATGCCAACAAAGGTATGCATACTAGCTTATATGTCAAATAATAAAATAAAAACAAAAAATCTAATTATCTTTAAGCAAGTTATGAAGGACACTTTAAATACAATATGATACATTTGAAATGGGTGTTTTAAAAAATTTGAACCGAATCTGTATTAGAAATATCTAAAATTTTGAATAGGAATTATTCAAAAATTCGGATATCTAAATCTTGAATATCTGAATTTTCGGATTCGGATTCGGATAGTGATTTTGAAATTTTTGGATAGTTTGGATAGCCAAACTATCCGAAAAATATTTTTTAATTATTATAATAAATATTATTTATAAATTCCAGATTAGTTTTTGTATTTCGGATAATTTTTCCGATATTTCATATATTTCAGAGTTCGGATATTTTGGATAATTTTTTGGATATTTCGGGTATCCAAAATATTTTTAAAAGTAGTTCTTTAATATTTATTTTTAATTTTGTAATAATTACGTATTTCGAGATTTTCAGATATCTGATTCACTATCTGACTGAATATCCGAAATTTCATACTCGGATAGTGAATTCTACTATCTGAAAAGTCCAGATATCCAAAGTTTGAATATTTGAATGTTTGAATATCTGACTTTAAACACCCATATACACATCTATCTTCGAGTTGAAAGGCGACCATGAATAAATTTTCTTTATTAGTCATTTTCTAGTTCTTCGCAAGTTAATTTTTTTATCCATTAAAATCTTTTAAGAAGCATTATAAATTTCATAAATTGAACATATAGACTGATCATAAATTTCAAACGACAAAAAAACTCTACTCAACCGAAAAGATTGAAGTGTTGACTTAAGAATAATATAACATGTTGCATTTAAAGTGTCATCATAACCTGTTAAAGGATAATATATACAAGTTACAGAACTCTTCGATCTTTTGTTATTATTTTATTATTTTGCATATACGCTATTATGATTTCAGCTGTAATTTATAATGTTTCTAAGAGTTGGAATAGATAAATGATTTATCAAACTTAACTTGCAAATAACTAGAAAATGACTAATCAAGAAACATTATTCATTGTCAACTTGAAAATTTATAATTAAATCTTGTTTATTCATTATCAACCTTTACATATAGATAGTTCTAATTTATTGACTTTATTATAAGTGTTACTTTCAAACCAATAAGCCAATAAGTATCTTTGATTACTAAAAAGTATAAGTTGAGAAAACCTCTCTTAATAGTGAGAGATTCCAAGTTCATCCATTTAAATTCACATTTTTAACTTTGTCCTTCTTCTATCGCATCGCCGGCAATGTATTAGGTTGTACCACCGATGAATTTACAAACCAATAACAACAAGACGCGTCGCCGGAAACAAGTTACCCTAATCTAATCTAGTGTTGGGACGGCGGGTTTTCTAGCAAATCACGAGTGCCACGACTTGCTGGATGTAAACAAAAGTACTTAACGATGTGTTTTACACTAACGGGTCACCGAAGACGCATTCCGTTAACATGTTGGAGACCTTGTGTTAGCAAATGAAATGCATCGCTGGCGATGCATTAAGGCATTAAGTTAATATCATCATCGCTATTTTCCAGTAACACATCGCCGTCGACGAGAACATGACTGTCAGATTTGGCAGCCATGCGTTGAGGATGAGACACTGAATGGCCATAACACGTGTAGGACGAGTATATATGTTGTTTAACTCTTTGGCCTATCATGAGATCATTGGTTTATGCACGCCGTGGAGCAGGCAGTCATATGCCCAGTTAGTCCAAGAAATGAGTAAAACGGCCAAAATTGGGCATGAGAGGCTTTTTAAAAGTCCATTATGACGGTTTAGGAAGCTAGAACCGTTGACTTTGAGGATGAAGCATAACGCCTGCTTAAGGAAGACTACGCATATCTTTTGCCGTAAGAGTTGCCGCGTCGGGGACGATGTGTTATCGACCACGCATCTTGCAGAGATTGGTTTGTTAACTCATCGGCGAGATAACCTAACCCATCACCAACAATGCGATAGAAAAGGGACAAAAGGGCTATTTTAGGAATTTCTCATTAAAGTTGGCATCTATTACGTTATTCAAGGTTAACGTGTATGAAGAACGATGAAGAAATATGAAAAGAAATTGATTAATACGAGTGACACCTCAAATTTTATGGAGACTTACTGAAGTTTATGGAAAATTACGGAGACACATTTTATTTATTATTTTTTAAATATACACCTAAATTTATTAACTCTTTTTAATGGTCATTTGGATCACAAATAGGTCACTAACTCACCCAATTATCTTTATTTCACCCTTATGATAACACTCACCATAGATCAGAAAACCACATGATTCAACCTAAAACCCTGTAATTTGTTTTGTCACATATTAGATTTCAACCCTAAGACCTCCCCATTTTTAAAATGAAGTCTTAAAGTATCTTACCTCCACGTGGTTTGGATCATTGGCTCTAAATTTATATACTTAAAAACATAAAACTAATGAAACAAAATAAATGAATAAAACATATTTTATTAACTAATTTCTCCCTCTTTCATCTATACAACCCAATCCAATCCAATATTTCACTCACTATCACAACCAAACTTAAACCAATATTTTATTAAATAAAAATGCTTCATTTTTTATAAAACTTATATCAAAATGTTCGTTATTTTTTTTAAATAAAACTGTGTTGTTACATTTTTTTTTAAAAAAAAATCAAAGCTTGTAATTTAAATGAAAAAACTAAGTTAGATATAAAAGTTTGGTTGCAAACATGGGTTGCTGGAACAACCTAGGTTGCAACCGGTTGTGGACATAAAAGAATTTCCATTTTTTAATTAGAATGTTGTTTTGTCATTTTATGCCACCTTACAACCGGTTGTGATAAATGATCACCATAATGGATAGTCTAAATATATATATAGTGGTAGCTACTTGATACACATTACTACTATGATATGATATAGTATTAAATTTTGACATTGATAAATTAGAATGAATGCCAATGAAAAGAAATTCTAGGTAAAGAAACATTTTTTTATAAAGTTACAGTGAAAATACTTTTAAAATAATATAAATGTTGCTCTTTATTTTATTAAAAAAGAAAAAAAACCACCATATCTAATATCTGTAACACAAAGATTGATATAAAAAAAGCTGGTCAAACCTCCCAACTTCTCATCTCATCTTATACACTTTCATGAGTTCATCTCTTACATCTAAATCTCTCATCAATCTCATCATCTCATACATTTCATCTCTTTAATTTGAAGCTATAGAAGTGGACAAGAAACTCCTCCTCCTCCTCCTCTTCTTCTCATCATCTTTTGCATATGTTTCACCCTTAAGTTCACCTCAAATTCGGTCTCGGATAAAGACCGGAAACCGAAGAACCGAACCCGGACCAGACCGATACCCGAAATACACTCACAGGTCCGGTCCTCGGTCCTGGTTTTTGATGAAATTTCGGTCTCGGGTCGGGTCGGGTTTACCCCGGTTCGGTCCGGTCGCTTCTGTTTGTGCAGCCCTAGATAATAGAACATTTTTTTACTAAAAACGCACCCACAAAGCCATTCGCAAGCCTGGAACGCAACAATTGCTGTAAAATTGCAGTCACAGTATCCAACTCTAGTGAATTATGTGTAAGAACCCTGATTTTTGGGCCTGATTTTTTTTTCTTTTTCTTCTAACACATCAAATTGTATGAGCTTTTGAGGTGAGAAAAGTTCTCTAACAGAACATAAGCACAAGCATTATTTTAATATATAAGTCAAAGTAATTGTACTAATCACTTACCAAACCATAAACGAGCACATACGATGTACGAGACGCCAATATAACAATTCTAGTTTAATATGCAGATCAATAACGCAGTTTTATAAGATTCCTAGATATTAGGCAAAATATAATTTTGATTAATATCAATATTTAATATAGAGTGTATGGTCGTGGTCATTTTTGTACAACATTAAAGATTAGTGAGTTAGCCCGTATATGCGAGCGACACCAATATCTGTGTTAGTCAGAACCCCTTATGTTAATTAATATTATATTAGTGCTATTATTATTTGTCTTAGAGATATATTGTGCGAGAGTATATATATTAGTGACGCTAGGTGCTACATCGATAAAGAACGCAGTACAAGCTGCACCAGCTCTAACTTAAAGCTGATTTCGATATGAATGTGATGTGCGTACTACTTGATAAATATATGAAGTATGTAATATAGTTACGAGTACACAGACTTAAACCCATAAGCTAGTTTGTATAGTGCGTATATATAAACAAATACGTACATGCGAACACCATTAGTAACTTTAACACTATAAAATATATATATATAGAATACTAACTCTAGAGCAAAAGATTAAACGAGTAACAGGTTCGTATATGCAGGATCTTACATTAAATATTTTGATCTCCTAGAAACCCTCTTATTTATTTAGAATACAAATATTATCAACTAGCTTTTGAACCCGTGTATTACATGGAATTTATCAAATGATAAAAATAGAAAAAATAAACAAAATGAAAGGTAAAAATAAATTAAAAAATCAGGTATGATATTTTAATTGTGATTCTTAATATACTTTTCATGATTGAAATTGCGTGTAGCTTAACATACCATATAATAAATCTAAAAGATTCATTGATGATGGTAAACCGAGTTGCTATAAATGCAAGTTCCTACACAGGACTTTGAGGCTATATTAGTTTTTATTGAAGTTGTTTTGAAATGAACCAAAGTCACCATTTTTTAAAATGATCCACACGTATGATTGAATGTAGGCTTGACACCTAAGCATCAACATTTTGTTTTATTAGTAGAGTAACATAATATTTTTTTTTATTGAAATTGATTATGTGATAAATGTTTATTAAATAAATAAAACGAAATTTTACAATTTTCAAAAAACAAAGAATTCTGTTTTATAAGTTTTTAGAAAAAATCTAAATTACAGGACTACAAATTTCTTTAGGTATAACTGATCATTGTTTCAATGCTTAAAAGTATTTTTTTAGAATGACTACGTTTATAATTTTAAATTAAATATACAAAATTAATAATCACATTAATTGAAAATTTAAATTAAATAGCATAATTAAATATATATATATATATATATATATATATATATATATATATATATATATATATGAAGTGAGAAGTCTCGCATAATTCAAACTGAATTCATGAGTCCTTATTGTTAAAACATGTGTTGATATCTTTAATAAAAAGTAATGTATACATTGAGCAAAATTATGTTTTAAGTTTTATATTATTGTAAATAGATATTAATGTATGCATTATATCTTGAGATGTAACTCATGGGTCAAACCATTTTCACCAATGACCCGTGGATAGCATGGATTAAGGAGATGAGAGATTAGAAGATTTGTATGAAATTTTAATCTAGGAATGAATGTGGGTAGGACACCTAGGCTATGCATCATTATTTTTGTTTATTAGTATTGTAAGATTATTGAAGTTTTGAAATAAACCAAAGTCACCATTTTTTAAAATGATCCACACGTATGACTAAATGTAGGCTTGACACCTAAGCATCAAAATTTTGTTTTATTAGTAGAGTAACATAATATTTGTTCTATTGAAATTGATTATGTGATAAATGTTTATTAAATAAATAAAACGAAATTTTACAGTTTCCAAAAAACAAAGAATTCTGTTTTATAAGTTTTTAGAAAAAATCTAAATTACAGGACTACAAAGTTCTTTAGGTATAACTGATCATTGTTTCAATGCTTAAAAGTATTTTTTTTAGAATGACTACGTTTATAATTTTAAATTAAAGATACAAAATTAATAATCACATTAATTGAAAATTTAAATTAAATAGCATAATTAAATATATATATATATATATATATATATATATATATGAAGTGAGAAGTCTCGCATAATTTAAACTGAATTCATGAGTCCTTATTGTTAAAACATGTGTTGACATCTTTAATAAAAAGTAATGTATACATCGAGCAAAATTATGTTTTAGGTTTTATATTATTGTAAATAGTCATTAATGTATGCATTATATCTTGAGATGTAACTCATGGGCCAGACCATTTTCACCAATGACCCATGGATAGCATGGATTAAGGAGAGGGGAGATTAGAAGGTTAGTATGGAATTTTAATCTAGGAATGAATGTCGGTAGGACACCTTGGCTATGCATCATTATTTTTGTTTATTAGTATTGTAAGATTATTGAAGATTTGAAATGAACCAAAGTCACCATTTTTTAAAATGATCCACACGTATTACTGAATGTAGGCTTGACACCTAAGCATCAACATTTTGTTTTATTAGTAGAGTAACATAATATTTGTTCTATTGAAATTGATTATGTGATAAATGTTTATTAAATAAATAAAACGAAATTTTACAGTTTCCAAAAAACAAAGAATTCTGTTTTATAAGTTTTTAGAAAAAATCTAAATTACAGAACTTCAAGGTTCTAGTCACTATTTCTACTAGTCAACCTCGTGTGACTTTCTTAAGATTACCCTAGTCTTGAAAGAGGAGGTTGTTGATGACATTGCCAACACCTCGATGTCGTCCAACTTAGTGATCTAATGACCTTACATAGTAAGTTGCAAGCTTTATATTCAAAATGATTAAAAATTTATCTAATGCCAATTAGTGATTTTTATTGGTGAAAAAGTTGACCTTCCAATGTAAACTTTGTCTATTTACCCTCGTTTTCACGACTAACACAACAAATATTTTTCTAGCACCTCGTTTAAATACACTTTCTTAAGAGATATTGTGCTATTTTGGTATTAATAAATCGTAATACTATATTTCTATGCTTCATAAAACTCCAACATAAAATGTCACTAATACTCCCAACAACGACTATTTATGGAGTTAACTTCTTTCTAGTTTTTGGGACATTATACATGAATCTATCATGCATACACAATAGGAACTGGATCCTTTTCTCCGAATGATAGACAATATAAATGGTACATGCGCAATTTCCTTTATAAGAAATCTTGAAATCGAATGACCCCATCGAGCGATACAAGCTCTAGCATTAGGATATCTTAAACGTGATGAATTGACAAAATAAGTCTTATGTGTATCCACCTAAGGCACTACCATAAAACCCTATTTGAACCCTTTACACTACAAGTTAACCATTTCGAATTACACTATTAACTTTCACGTAAGCCAAACCTGAAGTCATTAACTTCGTGCCTATAGTAGTGTACTATCTCTTATGAGCGTACTTTGTATTTATCCTTTCTAAAGCATAACAATCCTACCTAAACCCCTTATAATAGGTTATCGTTAAAATGTGAGACCAAGCCTAGCAACCTTATGACTATAGTATCATTTTGTTTCTCATTAATAACGCGCCATCTTTTCGGTAGCAATATAAGTATAACACTTATTTTCATTAGCGCACTTTTATCCATTTTTCCTTGTTGAAGTTTGTAGATTCGATTAATGTTGTTTTTCAAGCTATAATCTCTAAACGTCACTTTTTCCAGGATCGTCAACATCTAAATAATGCCCGTCCTGATAACCATTATGAACATTCTTAATGATCACTCCGTGTCACAAATTTCCTATATCATATTTCATAATTGTTATTGCTTGAATAAGAATCAAGAACAACCTCGTTGGAAGAGCTTCGACATGGTAGTTGCAACCGACACCCATCGATTCACTAGTGACAAATGAATTTTCTTTTAATTAGCATTCACCATTCAACTAGGATAATTAACGTATATCTAAGAGTTCCAACATGGCCGGTAACTGCATTCTGTACTATAGCTATTTAGTTCTTGGGAAATATACCAAGTTCGTTCAATTCCTTGAATTACCCTAATCTAGGTAAGAATCCAATCCATTGTTTTGCGTACACCTAATTCGTCCAAGTTATTCAAACGAATAAGTTCAAAAAAAAAGGGATAATTTCCGCGACATGAGACGATATGTTTACAACTTTAGTTTTTAGATGAAATATCCTCTTTTGCATACTTGTAAACCCAAAAATCATGTCTATCGTACAACATAAGATAGAGGTGAAATCACCTTGTGAACCATTCTGGATACGAAGCTTATGATAAAAGAAAACCAGAAATAAGAGTCCACGCCCAGATAGAAGTTATGCGTATTAACCACGTCATTCTAATACGATATTGAGGAATATAACGAATAAGACGTCTTTTCGACTTTAACATCAATATTTTTCAAAACCTCCCCTGGGAAAATCAAATGAAAATCTTCATTACTGCACCGTTTTGGTCTCAAATAAACTCGATAACTGCATCATTACCACCAATTGAATCCTTTTATTGTTGTACTAGACGGGTGCCCGCGCGATGCAGCGTGAGTTTGAACCTGTTAATCACGCAACAGATATAAGTGTTTATGGTTCGGTTAAAACCTTGAAATCGTTTAAACCGGTTATTGGTTTGACTTCTTTTTTCTTTTTCTTTTTTTACTTTCGGTTTATTGGTTGGTTTCAAAATTTTCAAAACGTAGTGAACGGTTGCTTCGCGGTTTATACTGGACACTGAACACCCCTGCGTAACATACTAATTTATTTAAAATGAAAAAAATTATAACAATATCATATCCAAATTAAAGAGAATAAAATGCTCGTTTTTATGGTGCAATTTGTTTATAAAAATATTAACGTATGAAAAAACTATAGTCGTTTAAAAATCATGGGTGAGAAGTTAGTTTACAAGTTAAAATAAAAACATAATATGGTTAAAGATGAGGGACCAAACTTGTAAGTTGAATGGATTGTGCTTAAAAGACATGTTTACCCTTACTAACACATGTACATCATGCTTTAAGTGTTGTAAATTACTTAAAAATGAGTGTCTTCATTTGCCCTTATTTGATGTATTATATATACTATAGATAAGCCATAACTGCCAATCATATGTTAATTGGTTATTCTTAAAACCTCTGCCAGACGTCAAGTATTTGTTTGAGCTTGTGGTGATTTCCTAGTCCTAGAATCCTTGATGACTACCCATAATTGTCATCCTCTTTGACTTGGTACCGTCCACGATTTTATGAAATTAAGATAACAATGTTGTGAAATATAAACTGAAGAAAACACATGTTACCCTAAGTATATAAGCTACGTTGAATTTCGAGGACGAAATTCCTGTAAGTTGGGAAGACTGTAACAACCCTGATTTTTAGGCCTGATTTTTTTTTAATTTTTCTTCTAACACATCAAATTGTATGAGCTTTTGAGGTGAGAAAAGTTCTCTAACAGAACATAAGCACAAGCATTATTTTAATATATAAGTCAAAGTAATTGTACTAATCACTTACCAGACCATAAACGAGCACATACGATGTACGAGACGTCAATATAACAATTCTAGTTTAATATGCAGATCAATAACACGGTTTTATAAGATTCCTAGATATTAGGCAAAATATAATTTTGATTAATATCAATATTTAATATAGAGTGTATGGTCGTGGTCATTTTTGTACAACATTAAAGATTAGTGAGTTAGCCCGTATAAGCGAGCAACACCAATATCTATGTTAGTTAGAACCCCTTATGTTAATTAATATTATATTGAGTGCTATTATTATTTGTCTTAGAGATATATTGTGCGAGAGTATATATATTAGTGACGCTAGGTGCTACATCGATAAAGAACGCAGTACAAGCTGCACCAGCTCTAACTTAAAGCTGATTTCGATATGAATGTGTTGTGCGTGCTAATTGATAATTATATGAAGTATGTAATATAGTTTCGAGTACACAGACTTAAACCCATAAGCTAGTTTGTATAGTGCGTATATATAAACAAATACGTACATGCGAACACCATTAGTAACTTTAACACTATAAAATATATATAGAATACTAACTCTAGAGCAAAAGATTAAACGAGTAACAGGTTCGTATATGCAGGATCTTACATTAAATATTTTGATCTCCTAGAAACCCCCTTATTTATTTAGAATACAAATATTATCAATTTTATCAAAAACTCGGATTTTAAATAATAAATAAAAAGAAAGGAAGAAATTTTAGATTGGTGTTGAGAGGGCCAAAGACATGCAACCATTGTGCCTGTTTTGAGAAACCCAATCCCTGGACATCTTGAAATTCCAAATCTTGTTCAGACCAAATACATCCATCTTTATTTTCAAACTTGAAAACAAAATAAGTTTAATGACATATCACAAAAGAGTTATTGTCATCCCTATCCCTTCGTTCTAAAAATCCTACAACATCATTCATTATATAAAATTGTTTCACACCCTAAACCATACCTCCTCTTCTCAAAAACTGATTTCAACACAACGATCGGAGAAGAGGAGTACATCATCCCCTTCTGGTGACACACACAGAGCTGCCATGCTTTCCGGCAACATCTAGCGACGGCAACAGAAGCAACACGCGAGGAGCCGGAGATGCCCGCGAGTTTGGCGCGGCGGTGGTCCGCGGTGTTCTTGCGAAGGAGACAACGACACGGGTGAACAGGCTTGTATCTTCTCCACTCTACTCGATTAACAAGGCTCCAGGTGGTGGTTCAAGCTATCAAGGTTCCGGGTAAGGGCCTAGATGGTCACCATCAGCAGTAGCAACAATTCTCTTTTTTTTTTTTTGTCAAGAACTCACGGGATGAACATCGGTCAACCACGGTTCAACATGGCCCAGCGGGTCTAACCTTAAGTAACTAAACAAACACGAGTCAGGTATAAACATGTTGATATTTTAATGACTTTAAATAACCTCTAACTTATTTACTCGTTGCATGTCCTGTTGAGCTCTCGTTAAAAATGAACCACACTAACTTAAAAATAAGATAAGTCGACATTTATATAAAAATGAACAAATCTTATCTGATTAGTTTGGTGGATTTTGATATTTGAAGAATTTTGATAAAACCAATATTTGAGATGATGATAAAAGTGAGATATTTGAGTTGTCGAGTAACCCCATATACTTTAATAACAAAGCGGAACATATATATTTGTTAACTTGGACACAAATTAGGTAAGTAAATAATAATAGAGCATCACTATTTTTTTATAAGTACCTTACACATGAGATTATGTGTTAGTGTCAAATACTAATAACTTGCGAAAGCTCGGGTGTTCATATGAATATTAAGCGTGCTTATGGGAAAAATTAATAGTCGACACATAACTACGAGCCGGTGAGTTGGTATAAGGCCCCGTTACCGGTAGCCCTACTTTGGTGTTGGATTTACTCATAAACGCAGTTTTAAATATCAGAGTTAATCAAAACTTTACGCGGAATACAACTTCAACCATAACATATTACAAAACTGTCAAATCTTGTCTTAACAACATTCAAATTTATTTAAACATAAAACATTGTCTTTGAAAACATCATAACATTTTCTTCGAGATGCCAGTATCTTCGATTCCATGCCATGTGTCTTCAATCATGCTAGCTGTCTCAACCTATTTGCCTGCGTGCATACTAAAAGTCAGCTACGTTGAGTGAGTTATAGTTAATCACATAACTTACTTTACATACACATACACGTGCCCGTAGGTACGCATTACATACTTAACCTGTCCATCAATCTTTCATACACATACATATCTAACCTTACGTTATAAAGAGCATTCGCCGTACATACCTCGGATATTATTAGGGTCCGGTACCCTCCATCCTCGGATATTATTAGGGTCCGGTGCCCTCCATCCTCGGATATTATTAGGGTCCGGTACCCTTCATCCTCGGATATTATTAGGGCCCGGTACCCTTCAACATCAGATATTATTAGGGTCCGGTACCCTTTCTTCCATACCTTTTTACATACTTTTCCATATACATAATCGTAAGTTTCATACATACATCATTCATTCTTCATCTTACAACATACATATAACATCAACCATTTCCTGGCAATACATGCAATTCCGAAGATCGTTCATGTATCGACAAGAAACCATTCATACATTTCACATAATACATATATGGCATACACTTATCACTTAGGATAAGTGTATTAACTAATCACATCAAGTATGCACACAGCCCCGAAAACATAACAAGGAATGGGGCTAGAAACTCACCTGAAGTCGGTTACGTTCACCGTTAATGGTTATTCCTTTCTTCAATTGGGCACGGCTAACTGTATAACAATTACTCGTATCAATTATCTATCACTAGCCATATCACGTTTCGATTCTAATTATAACCCTCAACGGACGGTGGTCCGGGGGCAGCGCCCCTGGCAGCGGGGTCTAAGGGCGGCAGCCCCTAGCAGGGTCCAAGGGGCAGAGCCCTTGGTTGGGGTCGAGCTGCCAGGTCAGCTTGGAAAAAATTTATTTTCATTAACTGTCTTAACACATTTTCCATTAGAATTTTTAATCATTATTAATTTACTAACTTAAAAAGTTCAAGGGCTTCTTTGTAATTAATTCAATCTTTTTCTAAGTCCAGGGACTGTTCTTGTCATTATGTTGAACTTCTGATTCGTTTCTGGTTCATAACGAAGTGGCTTATCTTAGCGAACTGGTCATTGTAGCGAATTGAACCCTCTAACGAACTGGTCCTTTAACGAATCAGTTCATATAACGAACCAGTCCACATAGCGAATCAGTCCGGGTAACGAATCGGACCTTCTAATTCGTTATCTCCTTAACGAATGACTATAACGAATTGGGGGGTTAATTCGTTATCTTTTCCTTAACGAATCTGGACGCGAACTAAGGCTAGTTCGTTATTCTTTCCTTAGCGTATCAGGTGACGAATTACCTCTAATTCGTTAACTCTCCGTTAGTGAACTAGGGTTAGGTCAGAGAATGTCAGAAACATTCTCTGACATCGTATCCTCGTACCAGCCGCCTTTCCAGCGCCGTAGCCGGAAAAACGCGATTTCGCCGGAAAAACGTGTTTCAGCACCGTTTTTCGTCCCGTTTGATCCAGATATGAGCTAGGGTGATCCCTAAGCTCATCATAGGTTCGGTTTATACTCGATTCCACCCAGATCTCGTGATTTAAACGGTTTAACGGTATCGGCTCGTCGTTTCGCAAATATATCTAACGGGTTAAGCTCATACAATATTAAACTATCATTACCTCGGGTCGGTGCTCGGTTTCCTTCTTGGTTTCGGCTAGAGAGAAAAGAGAGAACTAGAGAGAAGCTTAAGTGTGTGTTTTGGGTGGTGTATGAAATATGTGTGAAATGAAATTAAATGGTGATTAAGGGTTTATATATTTATGGATCATGGGCTTAAGCCCATGGTCCTTCCTTCTTTCTTTCCTAACCCAAGTCCATAACCCATATTCATTTACCCAACACTAGCCCAACTCGTATTCTATTTATCTAAACCGATAACGACCCACTATAAAATAACGAAATTTATTTTATTATAATAACCAAAAGTAGGATGTTACAGTTGGGAACTCGAGTGTGCCTCCTTTTGTTGAAATAACGAACCAATACCATTAACCATACACATACACAATTCGAGATATCATAAATTATTATTACCGTTAATAATATTAAAATATAATTTTGACGGACCATTACATTTGTTAGATTCACTATTACTCTACTATTTCGTGAAGAGCGGTTCTTAACATACTGATCATCTTATAAATGTGCTTGAAGAAACATGAAATGAATCTGACCTGATCCATGACGATGTTCCTCGATGTTCGAGATAAAACGAACCACGACTTCATCTTCTTCTCCGGTAGCTTGAGATCTGCCATGGAAATACGGGGGTGTGGAGGTGACTGCTAAGAAATCTCGAGGATCTCTTGTTTACAGACACAAAAATGGTTATGGTGGTGGCTCTTATTGAGAACCTCCCTTAATAAGGAGGTGGAGACCTCCTTATATAGGGAGCCTCATGGCCACCATCATGGTACCCTAATGGGCCTAGCCCAGTTAGGGTTACCTTCACAAAACCCCCTCAGCCCAATAATATTGTATTAGTCCATATAATAAAATAAGCCAGACATAATAAATTAAGGTCGTAAGCCGGGTTTAGTACCATACCCCTACAAGCCCCCCAAGTCCAGTGTTGCTCCTAGGCGTGCAAGCGTTTAGGTGGAGCGCTGGACTTCATAAGGTGTGTTAGGATATGAGGCGGTTTTTTCCCCTTTCTTCGGCCTTGTCTTTATTGTCTTTGAGTTTTGAGAGGTTTTCTCCATGATGGTGACATGTTGTGATCCTTATGATAATAATGGTGCACTGGCATGAATAAGATATAGCACGCATCATAACAATAGTGGCGCGGGGCCTGATAAAAGATAGAGTGCGCATCTCGATAATAATGTAATGCAACTTGCGCGCGAGGCAGCTTACGAGCTATAAAAATAATGAAGCTTGCGCGCGAGGCGACTTACGAGCTATAAAATAATGAAGCATGCGCGAGTTGCGGCTTATGAGCTATAATATGATGATAATGACTGGCCCACAAGGGCCTCTTCTACGCAGGATGACTATCCCAACTTGTTTTCAAAATAATAATGGAGGCACAAACGGCCAGATAATAATAATAATGTCATAGGTGCTTGTGCGACTCGTAGCCGAACCTGCAAAAACATATCAACTAAAAGTGGATGTATTACAAGGTTCCCATCCTCGGGCAAATTATGAGGTGTGCCCAATCTACGTTGGTTCGTGGCCGTTTGGGATATTATTAGGCTCCCGACCTTTATGTTTGGCGCGTGGCCATGTGGGATATTATTAGGCTCCCGACCTTTATGTTTGGCGCGTGGCCTTGTGGGATTAGGCTCCCGACCTTTATGTTTGGCGCGTGGCCGTTTGGGATATTATTAGGCTCCCGACCTTTATGTTTGGCGCGTGGCCGTATGGGTTTATAAGGATTCCCAACCTATATATTCGGATGTCTTCCATCCTTAGGCGAATTATGAGGTGTGCCCAACCTAATATTCGGCGCGTAGCCGAGCGGGTTTATTAGGATTCCCAACCTTTAAGTTTGGCGCGTAGCCTTATGGGTTTATGAGGATTCCCAACCTTTAAGTTTGGCGCGTAGCCGTATGGGTTTATAAGGATTCCCAACCTTTAAATATGGCGTGTAGCCGTATGGGTTTATGAGGATTCCCAACCTTTAAGTTTGGCGCGTAGCCGTATGGGTTTATAAGGATTCCCAACCTTTAAATATGGCGTGTAGCCGTATGGGTTTATGAGGATTCCCAACCTTTAAGTTTGGCGCGTAGCCGTATGGGTTTATAAGGATTCCCAACCTTTAAATATGGCGTGTAGCCGTATGGGTTTATGAGGATTCCCAACCTTTAAGTTTGGCGCGTAGCCATATATTTTGCATTAATATAAGCACTTTTTGTGCCATTTCTTGCAAATCCTATATACTCATACATCAAGAAAACACCTTCATTCATCATACGAAAGACATCCAGATCGCTTCTTCAGTCCCCGATGATGGTGGTAGTGAATTTCATCCATGCGGAAGCGTGACGAGCCCCGGTAGTAACCCGCAAAAGTTGTTTACGGACGCGGAATGGCCCGAATCAACCCGCTATGGAACTCTCTCGTGATCTGCGGGAGCCAGAAATGACCCGCGATACATCTATGATGGCTGAAGTTAACTTGTGGGAGTGCACGTGCGGCTCTTTATGGTTGCTAGTTGATCCTCGTGAGTGCCCAGATGACACGCCGTTAGTGTTTCATGGTGGCACTGTGTCGGGGCTGGAATATCTGAGCGCTTATGTCACCTGCGGGAGCGGCTGTCACGTCTTGCAGTCCGCGTACATGACCTGCCACGGACGGCTTTTAGCACGTCTACTCACATGTGACTGGTGGAGTTGGTCTACTAGAGGGAGTATGGAGCACGCATAATGCCTGCGGGAGGCGGAATCGACCCGCCCTAGTTTTACTCGGAGCTTTCATGTGGTCTGCGGAAGCTCACAAGTTATCTGCCATTGAGTAAAGATTAGCGCACATGCTGCCCACTATGGCAAGAATCGCCGGAATGCGCATGCGGCTTGTCATGGATATGCGGAAGCACCCAAGTGATTCGCCATTTATCACTTAGCGCGCATGCGGCCCGCTATGGCGTGAATCGCTGGAACGCGCATGCGGCTAGTCATGGATTTGCGGGAGAACTCAAGTGATCTGCCATTTATCACTTAGCGCGCATGCGGCCCGCTATGGCGTGAATCGCCGGAACGCGCATGCGGCTTGTCATGGATTTGCGGGAGAACTCAATTGATCTGTCATTACCACGCATACGGCCCACTATGGCGTGAATCGCCGGAGCGCGCATGCGGTCCGTTTTGGCTGAGCGTTTAAGTAATAACTGCGGTTCTAATGCACAGGTATGGTACCGTAGCTCTGATGGTGTGGAGGTGCGCTGGTGGCCTTGATTCTGGTACACAACGGCTTTATGACTTGAAAGATGGTGGCCTTCACATTCTCTCACTTGGACGTGATGGTAATAATATATAAATTAATGTCTAAAGTGACATAATATTATTAGAGGTGACAAGGCTACATGCATGTCAGATAATGTTCCCTTAAATTAAACCAGCTGTATTGAATTTTTGTGAAACCCATATTTTTTCCCAACTTATTGCTTTATTGGTGCAATTTCAAAAGAAAAGCTAGAATTTGAGATGAAACTCCTCAAACTTATATCACAAAAATTCTGGTTTGGAGAAATCGGAATCAGATCTTCTGCGACATCCTTTAATTAAAATCTGTTGACGCTTTGAAGTTATAGCCAGATCAAAGTTTGGTGTGCATGCGAATCGCAGTTCTGACTCGCGGGTCGCGGTTATAAACGGGTTTTTCCTTCGCACGTGTATAAACTTTCTTGGACATTTTATACTTTGTAAAATTTGCTTTTTATCAAGCGCGGTGCAGACAAGCGGACTCCGTGGATCTAACAAGTTAGAGGCGCGGCTCCTAGGCGGAGGTGGTGGGTGATCCTTAACGGTGTGCATGCATGGAAGCGGAGACTTGATCTCCGATGGCGCGTATGCATGGCAGCGGAATCTTGATCCTTGGTAGTGCGCATGCATGGCGGCGGAGTGGTGACTCGTGGGCGCACATGCATGGTGGCGAAGTGATGACTCGCGGCTGCGCGCATGATGTATGAAGGCGTAGTGCACTATCAGCAGCGGCGCGCAAGCATGTCGGTGGAGTGCAACATGTGCATGGCGCGCATGCGTGGCGGCGGATTGTTCATCTGCGGAAGCGCACGCATGGCGGTGCAGAGTTGATCAACGGGACACGCATGCATGCACGGTGACGCGATGATCCTTAGCTCGCAGGCATGGTGAAGTATTGTTGAAACCCATCGGCGCACATGAACGGTGGTCGGGTGCTTACCTGCGGAACTTGCAGGTGACCCGCCTTGGTCAGAGTTTGTTATGTCGGAGCACGGCGCCCATGAATGGTGTCGTCTTCCAAGCTCATATTGTACTATTTTTGACCCGCATGGGGTCGTCTTCCAACCCGCATGGGGTTTTGATCCGCGGTGCGCATGCATGGCGGCGGAGCGGTTACTCGCGGGCGCGCATGCATTGAGGCGGAGTCTTCTGTGTAAAACCGAAGGCATGGGATCGTCTTCCGACCCGCATGGTGGTTTCCGCTGGCGCGCATGCATGGCGACGGAGTGATGACTCGCGGGCGCGCATGCATCACGGCGGAGCATGGATATTTCCGCGGTGGCGGAGTTTTTCCGAGACTGTTAACTTTAGTTGCTCCGGTGGTGATGGAGAAGCACCGATATGCGTGTGTGGGTGACCTCCCGCTGTTTGGAATTTATTCTAAGGAACACACATGTGACCCGCGGTAAGTGACCCTTAGCGTTCATAAAGACCCGCGACGTTCATAAGAGACCCGTGTTAAGTGACCCTCGGCAGTGCGCATGCATGGAAGCAGAGACTTGATCTCTGGTGGCGTGCATGCATGGCAAGTCTTAACCCTCGGCACTGCGCATGCATGGTGGCGGAGAGAGGACCCGCCGGCACGCATGCATGGTGGCACGCAGGTGCTGACCCGCGGTAAGTGACCCTTGGCACTGCGCATGCATGGCGTCGGGGTGTTCCTTCGATGCGGCGCATGCATGGCCGGGAGAGTTTGTCCACAGCGCACTTGTATGGCGTCGGAGTGTTGATCTGCGGTGCGCGCATGCATGGAGGCGGAGTGGTGATCCAAGGTCGCGTATGCATGGCGGCGGAGTGGTGATCCGCGGGCGCGCATGCATAGCGGCTGAAAGTTGAGCGCGCATGCATGGCGGAGAGTTGAGCGCGCATGCATGGCGAAGAGTTGAGCGCGCATACATGGCGGCGAGTTGCGCACAAGCATGGTAGAGGGTTGCGTGCACATGCATGGCGTTGGAGTCTTCTTCATAAAACCAAAAGCATGGAGTCGTCTTTCGAACTCACATGGTGGTTTCCGCGGGCGCGCATGCATGGCTGCGGGGTGCGGATCCGCGGGCGCGCGTGCATGGCGGCGGAATGGTGACCCGCTGTTGCGTGCACCGCGTCATTGTGGAATGGTCTTGATCCCGGCGGTGCGTACGTATGCGACGTGGCTTGTATTCCACCCTGCTATAGTGGCGCTGTTGGTATGCTAGCGTGTATGTGATCCGCGGTGGCGGGTATTAATCCGCCGTGCCTGTTTTTGTCCGCCTACGCGCATGAGAAAGCGATTGACACGCCGTGAACGGATTACAAATAACAAACATGGTGGTCTTCGTGATGGCGGCCTTCATGTCTTCCCACTTGAACAGTGATGCGGATGCAAGAAACCAAATTTTTGGAGGCGCCCATCCATAATGACGCGGTGTTGTTTCGCGACGGCGCCCACGCATGTGGCGCAGTGTTCTTTTGTGGCGTGATTGCGTAGTGGTGATCCGCAAGTATGATGGCGGTGTGTTGTTTAGCGATGCGCATGCACGGTGGCGAGGTGTTGGATCGCGGTGGTGCGGTGCTCGGCGCCAGCGCGCATGCGTGATGGCGCGCTGCTTCTTCATAGCGGTGAAACTCATGCATGGTGGCATGCACCATGGCGGCCAGATGGTTATCCGCGGTGGTGTGTACGCGTGGTGGCGCAATGACATTACGCGGTGGCGAGGTTCACTTGTCGTGGCGCGTATGAATGTTGACGGAATGTTAATCCGCGACTGTGCGCATGTATGGTGGAAATGTATTGAACCACGGTGGCGCATGCGTGGTGGCGATGTACTGAACCGCGGTGGCGCATGCGTGGTGGCGATGTATTTAAACGCGGTGGCGCATGCGTGATGGCGGCGTATCGAACCGCAGTGGCGCATGCGTGGTGGCGGCGTATCGAACCGCGGTGGCGCATGCGTGATGGCGGTGTATCGAACCGCGGTGGCGCATGCGTGGTGGCGGCGTATCGAACCAAGGTGGCGCATGCGTGATGGCGGTGTATCGAACCGCGGTGGCGCATGCGTGATGGTGTATCGAACCGCGGTGGCGCATGCGTGGTGGCGGCTTATCGAACCGCGGTGGCGCATGCGTGGTGGCGGCGTATCGAACCGCGGTGGCGCATGCGTGATGGCGGCGCATGCGTGGTGGCGGCGTATCGAACCGCGGTGGCGCATGCGTGATGGCGGCGCATGCGTGGTGGCGGCGTATCGAACCGCGGTGGAGCATGCGTGGTGGCGGCGTATCGAACCGCGGTGGCGCATACGTGGTGGCGGCGTATCGAACCGCGGTGGCGCATGCGTGATGGCGGTGTATCGAACCGCGGTGGCGCATGCGTGTGCTTGTTGAATATAAGGTATGCTTACACATTGAAACTTGAACAAGGTTGTAAGGAAATTATTTTTACTTAATCCTTAACAGTTGTCATATTTCAAGTTATTTTGCGATATTCTGAATATGCTGACACGTGCCTTGGCATTTCATTATTCCTCTTTTGCGCGACGTTATCGTGCATTTATTATAGGGAATTATGAATTTTTTAGCCTTTACGTGTCAGTATGTGTTACTCTGCCTATATCCATTATAATCCCATGCGCGGCCCCGACCTGAGACCTTAACAACTATGCTTTGGCATGTGCTTTGCCTTAATTGTGCTTAGGTATTTTTATGGTCCAGCTGCGCAATACGTAGGATGGATGCTATGAGTAATTTGAGCTAAGGCTCATATTATTGAGCTAAGGCCCTGACGTTTTAGAGTTAAAACTCGTCAACGCGTCTGAGCTTGGAGCTCGCGCATGTATGTTTTACTTCGTTTTATTTTTAGTTTGATGTCAATACAATGTTGTCATATTGCTCAAAATTAATAAAGGGAAGTGTGAAACATGCATGAAAAAGGTAATAGAACGCATATTAGTCTGGTGAGGGGAGTCCATATTCTTGGTAGAGGTCTGTTAGGCTCTCTGCCGCCTTCCTTCCTGTCACCTTCTCCGCGATTAATGTCTTTTTGGGGTTGGGCGCGCATGCATGGCGGGAGTTGAGCGCGTATGCATGGCGAAGGGTTGCGTGCGCATGCATGGCGTTGGAATCTTTCATAGGTGGTGGAATGTTGATCCGCGGCTGCATGCATGCATGGCGGGGTAGTGCATTATCCGAGGCCCGCGCATGCATGATGGTGGAATGCTCATCCGCGGGGACGCATGCATGCATCGGGGCGAAGTCTTCCACAGGTGGTGGAGTGTTGATCCGCAGCTGCACGCATGCATGGTGGTGCATCAGCCGCGGCGCGCGGATGCATGGTGACGAAACCTTTCCGGGCGGTGGAGTGTTGATCCGCGGCAATGCGCTGCATGGCAGCGGAATCTTGATCCTCGGCAGTGCGCATGCATAGCGGCGGAGTGGTGACTCGCGGGCGCGCATGCATTGCGGCGAAGTCTTGATCCTCGGCAGTGTGCATGCATGGAAGTGAAGACTTGATTCTTGGCAGTGCACATGCATGGCGGCGGAGTCGTGACTCGCGAGCGCACATGCATGGCTGCAAAGTCTTGATCCTCGGCAGTGTGCATGCATGGAAGCGAAAACTTGATCCTTGGCAGTGCACATGCATGGCGGCGGAGTCGTGACTCGCGAGCGCGCATGCATGGCTGCAAAGTCTTCTGCGTAAAACCAAGGGCACGGCCGACATGGTGGTTTCCGCGGGCGCTCATGCATGGCGACGGAGTCTTCTTTGCAAAACAAAGAAATGGAGCCGTCTTCCGACCCACACAGTGGTTTCTGCGGGCGCGCATGATGACGGCGGAGTATATTGATGGCTATTATTTTGAGGCTGTACACAGCCTGTCATTCTCCCAGAAGATGCCTTCCCACATGAGTCAAAGATATGCAAATATGATGGTACCCACTGCAAAAAGAGTTGTACCTGTGTATTCCTTTTTTACACCCAATTTTTGCTTTGTGACTATAGATCTAGAACTTATTTCAGCATTGAACACTGAAAAATCAGATCTGGATCTGGCACCCATTGCGTATGAACGCAGATCTAGAGAGACAAACAAGAATATCGAACGTAACTGTTGCTCAAACGGAATCAGATCTGAAGGAATTAGAACCAGATCTAACCTCCGTCACTCTAGAAACACAGATCAGGCATGAAACGGGGAAGATTGAGGTGTGGTTCGTTACCGTCCCACGGATGGCGCCAATGAAGAAACATGAAATGAATCTGACCTGATCCATGACGATGTTCCTCGATGTTCGAGATAAAACGAACCACGACTTCATCTTCTTCTCCGGTAGCTTGAGATCTGCCATGGAAATACGGGGGTGTGGAGGTGACTGCTAAGAAATCTCGAGGATCTCTTGTTTACAGACACAAAAATGGTTATGGTGGTGGCTCTTATTGAGAACCTCCCTTAATAAGGAGGTGGAGACCTCCTTATATAGGGAGCCTCATGGCCACCATCATGGTACCCTAATGGGCCTAGCCCAGTTAGGGTTACCTCCACAAAACCCCCTCAGCCCAATAATATTGTATTAATCCATATAATAAAATAAGCCAGACATAATAAATTAAGGTCGTAAGCCGGGTTTAGTACCATACCCCTACGGTGCTATTATCACCATGCCTATATACTAGATGTATAATTACTTTTTATTTCCTCCAAAAGTAGTTTATTTTACCACTCATTTTATTATTATTACTTTTTGTTAATAATATTAGTAATGCAAACACTATATTTATATCTATAAAACATAAGTAATTGTAAGAATAAAGTGGGATGCAATAACCCTACTATATACAAACAATAACGGTAACATGATTTTATAACGTTACCTTCGTCTAAACCGAAGATTCTATATTGTACCAATTAATTTACAACGAGATTACTGAAAATAATAAAAATGTAAAATTATTACTTTTTCATGAATTTCTTTTTGAGAGAATGTTTTAATTAAATAATTTAAATAAAGCATAACTATGTCAACCGGTCTTAGAACCAAACCTTGTTTTAAACTATGATTTTTGAACTAAAAGCTTATAATGTATTATTATAACTTAAATAATATATTTGATAAGTTTTCATCCAAAATATAATAAACAAATAATTTAGAAAACTGAACAATACGCGCTTACGCGATATTTGTATTTATATTTGTAAAACGGAAGTTCGGAAACACAAACACATAAAATAATATTTTTCATATATAATACAATGATTACATTAAACATTTTATTTTAATATTTTAAATTATTTTAATAACCTAATTTGCCTTACTTTGCAAGAAACGTCAATTAAACCGTGTTTACGGTTAAACCGACACGAAGCGAACAAAGGTTTTATAAAATGTAAACACATAAAATTTTTATAATGTTTCAGTAAGATATCAGTTATATAATTTATATTTTAATCATAAAGTATTTTGACTACAAATAGTTAAGTTAGTAGTATTAAAAGTTTTACAATTTGACACTTAAACAAAATACGGGGACCAAAACCGTGCATTTGAAACTCGCTGGGATCTTCGGAACTGAAACAAATATATATATATATATATATATATATATTGCATAATATATGTTTATTGTAAATGTGAAGTCATAATACAAAGTATTTTGGTTTATGTAAACATAGTTGCAGATCGTTACGTTTATAACCGACAATGTCGGTGATGGACGACATTGTCATTCCTTTTATAAAACTAACTATGTTTATTATAAAAACAATTGATTTACTAATATTAATATAGTATGATATTTTGAAGTTGTTCGACATCCCTAACTTAACGGAACCCGAATTTGCTAAAAATAGTAACTCTATTGAACTCGATAAAGTTACATATTATGAACTTACTTCTTATACATGAATTATGTGACAAAATGTGTGATACCGATACTATAAACTTATATATGTTTGAACTTATTAAAAATGAAACTTTGTTTGTTAGAACCTAGTACGTTAATTAGCACTTAGGGGTGACTTATACATAATACTAGAGAAGGCCATTAGAATCCATAATAGCACAATGGAGGCTTTATCAATCATAAATTGACACGGGGAAACCAAACTTAATTACTAAAAAAAACGGCAATAAGTCATAACACTTCAACATACCCAACGAGCTCAATCGAACGACAACGCTCATAACAAATATTACATTGATGATAAGTTACTTACTATGATATACATACTAGGCTTACTTGGTGGTGTCTAGCGTTGTTGCAAGCTCATAAGTTGTCATTCATTTACACATATTGCATACGGACTGAGGTGAGTTTCGTGCTGTCCTTTTTACTTAAACCTTTTGGGCTGGATACATGCTGGTTTTACTTATGGTGTGATATTTATCAAGAGGTGTTTCACTACTAAATTTTGTCCCAACTTTTACACAATCATTAGCCCGAGGGAATGGGCAGGAGGCTTGTATGGGTAGTACTATTTAGGAGACCCCCACGCACAGTAACCCTATGTTGGGTAAACGACACTGAGATCTGTGGATCGTTGCGGCATATAACCTACGTGTTTGACTATTGCTTTTAGCAGGGTGATAGTCCGGGACGGTTTAACTTCTAGTATGAGTTGGGGATACTATGCTAGTTGTAGGTTTGATTGTGGACTTGATTGATGTGCACCATGCTTATTACTTACATACACGCAAACTTGCGCGCTGTTATGATTTAACTCTTTTATGTGTATGTGAGCTAAACTCACGAACTCACCAACTTTTTAGTTGACGCTTTTTAGCATGTATTCAGGTACGTTGAGGATAGCGATTTGGATTAGCATTGTAATGAGTATGCCTAAGGTGTGTGTTGAACATGAACAATGAAGATTAGATGCCAAGAAGATTAGTAAAACCTACCACGGTATTGCAGCAATGTCAGAGAAGAGATAGATGTGTAGTTACACCTTGTCTTGAATGCTTAGTGCAAATGTTGTAACTTAGTTTTATCAATAATATTCCGCTGTTTACACTTGGTACCAATTTTGTCCATAAAACGTCCATGCCCCCATGGCAGGGTGTGACATTATGTTTTAAAATAGTCTCTCACATATAGTTTTGGTCGTCAAAAATAAAATTGCAAAATCCGTTTCATTACAGTTCGGTCTCTAATTTTGTGAAGTGATTTGTCATAAAATCGGTTGCAAAAGTTATTTGCCATAAGAGTTTATGTAGTTGTTGATTAATGGCATTTGCTATTGTTTTAGCCATTGCAAATAATCGGCTAACAGAAACTTTTAATTGGGTTTTCTTTAATAGTCGGCAACATAAACTTCTAAAACTAACACGATGCAATTAAATAGGCCATTGTAAATAATCGAGATTACTTTAGTTTTGTCCTACACTACAAGATTTTTGATCCTACCCGAAGGCCTAACACGAAGAGATGTCGTTGGGATTGGTTTTCCCGACGACATGAGGACATGCCTCGGTAGAATTCTGTTGCAACAGTTCATATTTATCATCGCTATAAAGTTCGCCAGTATAAGTTGGTAATATCAACGACGGCATGTCGTAGCTCAAAAATTTCTTCCAATCATTTTTTAAATTAAAAATAAATGTAAAATAAAAATATTAAAATTTAAAACCACTTTCTTGATGGGATGTAGTGGGTAAAATTTTCCAGAAAATAATTAATACATTTAAAAAATAAATTAATATATTTTAAAAAATAATGCTATCTGTAAAATCCTAAATTAGGATTTTGGTGCCATCACCTTAATAGTCCATGCATCTTTGTTATGTTTTTTAAATTTGATTCTGAAACAGTTATTCATGTTGATTCACCGTCATAATGTCCGAGACCGACAAAGCTCGGATATTACATACGCCCGCGTTTTATTGACCTTTTTGTTTTAGTTCTGATACAAAACAAATGTAACCGAGACCGTCCGAATTCACGCCGGCTCACCACCGCAACGCCTAGATGTGACAACGCTATGGTTTTACCTAACACCAGGGTTTAATGGCTCACTGCTGCAATACCCGGGACCGACAACACTTTGGTTTTTCCAACCGAATAAACACTGTTTTAATATTTTATTTTTTTTATATGTTATTTGACTTTATTTTTTGGGTTTTAATGCTTGGATTTCAGTATTTTACCAGCGTTATTTATGCGATGTCATAACGAACGTTACCGAAACCATCCAAATTCGTGTCGACTAACTGCCACGACGCCTGAGACCTACTAAGCTTGGGTTTTCCCAACGTCTGGGTTTTACAAACCGAAAAAACGTCAATTTTTATTTAATTTGATTAGATGTTATTTTATATGTCCGGCCTTTTCAAAACCGGCATTCAAAGCTATGTTCGTATAAGAAAAAGGTTATCTATTTGTGTTTAGAATGCCTTGAAACTTGACACGCCAATAAATAGGACTCCATGGGCTTAGAAACATCTAAACTTGATGTCAACCAAGTTCATAATAACAATTATGTTGGAAAAAAAAGAAACACAAGCCCAGACCCAGTTGTGAGCCATTGACCAGACCAAGCCCAACTTGCGGGTCAAAATGTGTGATTTGTGGGCAGGCTTGGCCTTATGCGAATCTCTTGCCCAATCTTGCAAGCCAATGGACAGCGAGGCCTAGCTGCGATATGTGGGTTACAAATCCAGTGCGAGAGCGGAAGTGCGAGCCCAATGTAGAACCGTGATATGATTGATTACTAGTTCATTACGTTAATGGATCTAGTCAATGATATTAATACTTTAGATCAATATGCGTTGTTGTGTGTAAATGTGTGTGTTGAGAGGGAATTTGGGCAAAGTAACGAGATAAAATTGGATAATAATTAGAACGGTTAATTAGAATAAAACTTACAGTGATAACGAATGACCACAACGTTACCCTCATTCGTTAAAATCAACGAATGAGGAAGATAACATGCTGAGCTCATTCGTTATTAGTTATTCTAACGAATGAGCTTACATTAGCGAATGTAACTTTACATTATTTACCAAAATACCCCTATACATTATTCTAATACCAAAATTCGTTAAACAAAGACTGAGACACAAAATCATGTACTAACAAATTTCCCCTCGTCTCGAGCTCTTGGTATATTCAATTCTTCAATATGCTAGTCTTCCAATTCGCACAACTATGAATCCCTAACGCATAACAAACTCGAACAACACATTGGAATTGCATATCTTGTTCGTTGTCTTTCATGTGCGCCCATCTGATCCAATTTTCATATAACACTTCATTATCGGACTCAAATAAGTTGACTAGCCACATCAGATCGATAACTCAAATAAAATCCGTCTTCAAGCCCGATCCCAATACAATTACTGCCTCACCGGTCTTGTTATTGTAGTACCACCAATTAAATTTCTTATAAAGACTTTGAGGAAAAGTCTTTATAGGAACTTTCTTTAACGTACGCGGCGGCTTTACCTTATGTACTAACTTCCTCCAACCGGTATGCGAATCAATCTCATCAATATACTTACATGTCTGCGGTTTGAAGAATTTAAGCCCATAATTTACCTCATGTACCAAGTGACGATAGAACCAATCAACCATCTTGTTTCCTCCTCGGTTCATGAACGGCTTGATAGCTAATGCACAAACATCCCAGCGTGGCATGGTAAGCACGTCAGCAATTTGCTTGTAATAATGAACCCCTTGCTCCCACTTCACAATGCATACTTTAAGATCAGGTTCGTACATCCACGAGATAGTGTTACCTTTGACCGTCTTAACCGCAGTAAACTTCCTCATCTAGTATGCTAATTTTCGAGCCTTTGACTGCGTAAAATATTCTTGTCCAGCATTACTCAAAGCCTTAATCATCTTGTTCATCTTAGACATGTTGTGTGTAAACATACCATCCGAAGCTTGTGACTCGGTCTCTGATACTTTAGCTTTCCCCCTTTCTTTCTCTTTCTCCTACCTTAGACGTTCTTCATCTACTTCAAAGTGATCAGTCGTAAAAATGGAATCCATTGTGACACTCCGCTAAACATGTGTTTTTCCGTAAAATCACTAAACATGATTTCTATACGTTAATTCCCTCTAGATTAAAAATTTTAAGTCTAATCACAATGGGTGTAACATTAGCCCACATATTCATGATACATTGGCATCTATGTAATTTTAGAAATTACTCAAACTGTCGGATTTTATTCTACGAAAACAAGCGTTGGCGATAACTGGTTTAAATCACTAGAACGTATTTAACGAACCAATATGGTTTGTTTATATATTATATGAACATATTTTATAATTATTTTATAAAATATCAACAACGAAAAGGAGTTAATTCTTCGAGTGATTATTTTTATTTTAACGACCCTAATTCTTGAAATATTACCGACACTGAACATTGGGAACAAAAATAATAACGTTACACGCAGCTTTAATACATATAATTTTTACGCTTGTAACCGTATGCAAGATTTTAAATAATAACTACGTACGAGTTTAAGTAATTTTTCTTGTATTTAAAAATCATGTCTCGTAAATTATGTTAAGTCATATATTTTGATATATGAGACATATAAGAATGAATAATATATAGTGAGCTAGTGATAATTTATTCAAAACCACTAATACAGACACATATTTATGTTTTTGTTTGTATATATACACATATGTTTTTATACTGATACGAACCGAAAAACAACCTCATCGCTTGACCTAAAAAAACACTCAATTACCACCTGACCACCACTCAACATCACAAAGCCACACACACACACAAAAAAAAAACCGATAGTTTCTATAAATGTATATTCGTATATAAACCTATCCAAACTAATACATAAACTTAACCACCCATGTCAAACTTGCGTGACTGTGGCTGGCTCAACAAAATACACACACAACCTTATAATATTAAAATATAATACAATATCAACTATATGGAGCTGATGTAAGATTGTTAGTCAAAGATTTTTTTTACCAAAAAAACATACCCCCAATCAAAACAAATCTTACCCATGCTCCATCAAATATTACATCTCGTTCTTACTTTGACTTTTGCACCTCTCACCTGTGTAAAACCCATCATCCGTACTTACTTTCCTCCATTTTATTGAAATATAGAAATCGTACATACATAGTTAATTATTTAGACCACGCTCCTAGTTTACAATATATGTTAAAAAAGTGTGTTTGATATATTAGGCTGAGGGGTGTGGGGCTTCAACGGGGGCGCGAGAGCCCCTCCGCTCGCGCCTACCACCGGAGCGCGAGAGGGGCGCGAGAGGGGCGCGAGCACGAAAAACAAAGCAGGCGCAAGCCTATTAGCGGGACCAAGTTGGCGTAAAGGGACATTGGGAAGGGAGAAAGAGCCGTTGGACATGATAAATAAGCCGTTGGGCTCTTATTTAATAAAAAAAAAAGTTTTTTCTTCCTATATATAACCCATTTCACATAAAACAATTTCCACAACTTCAAAAAAAAACCCAAAATCAACCCATCTTCCAAACTTTTTTTTAAAAACATGGCTGGAAATTGGTACCCAAACCTAGATTCAGATTATATTGACGACGATTTATGGTCGTCACCGCACCAACCGATGTTTTATTCGGAGCCGCAACAATCATCCGGCTTTCAACCATCCAACATACAACCGTCTCCTAACTTTGTTGTTCCGGAGACACAAGAATCACACGGTGAAGCTACGGGACAAAGAAGACGCGTCCACCGGAAAAAACAAGTTGCAACGGACGGGTCGGGACCGGCTTCGACTCCGAGGACGAAACGGAAAACCACTCCGTGGTCATCGGATGAGAAGGAAGCCTTGTGTCGGGCTTGGATAGTCATTTCTGAGGATCGGCGTTGCGGTAATTGTTTTAACGTTTTTAAAAATGATTTTTAATAAAAAAGTTAAATAAAAAAGTTAAATGACTTACAAATTTATTTATTCATTTTGCAGCCGACTACCAAAAGAGCAAGATTTTTTGGACAAAGGTTAGGGAGACGTTCTATATGCTCGTTGGGAGTACAGAGCGGAACGCCGATATGATTTCGGGTCGGTGGTCCGAAATCAGAAAATTTGTCGGCTTGTTTACTAATCTTTTCAACAGGAACAGCGGTCGTATGAGACCAAGTGGCAGTGATGATTTGGCGGTTTACAATTTCACTGTCGAAGAGTGGAAGCAGGAGTGTTTGCGGAGGTATGGGACGGTGAAGACGTGGGACGATGTAAAGTTGTGGGAGAGGTTGAAAAGGTGTTCCAAGTGGGTTGAGTTGGTGGCGCCGGACGTTGATGCGGAAGTACGGCCGAAACGGACTAAAACAAGGTCGTCCGGAGCGTATAGCACTTCAATCGGGTCGGATTGCCGCGTTGGATTCGACCTAAACATTGCGGGGGAGGAAACGTCTTCACCGCCGAGGAGGCGGCCATTGGGACGGGACGCCAAGGGGAAAAAACCGGCTGAGGGGGAAGCCGTAAACATCGCCAATCTTGTTGAATCCCTCAATAAATTCAACAAAACCATGGAGGTGGTCTCTAATGACAAAAAGGAAAAAAGTCGAATGAGAGATTTGGACTTCCTTACTAGAGACTTCAGTAACCTAAATCCGGTCGATCAAATGCTAATGGAAAAGCAAAAGGAACGTATCCGAAAGAGGTTGATCGAAGAAGACCAAGCAGAAGAATAAGAATAATGTTTTTTTTTAGTACTTTTATTTTTATTTTATTTTTAGATATTAATGTGTTTTTTCATTAATGTGTGTTTTTTTTAATAATTTATGAGTTTTTTTAATAATACGTTTTTTGAATATATTTATAAAAAAATAAAAAAAAAAATCCGCTGGAGCCCCTGCTGGAGCCCCTCCACACTAGGGCCAGGGGCTCCAACGGGGGCTCCAACACCCCCCTTATCCAGTTTCTCTCTCTGCCACACGTCATAATATTATTGGCTGGAGCCCCCATTAGAGCCCCCCACACCCCTTAGCCTTATCCACAAACACAACACACAAACAACACCCAAAGAACTCCAAGGAACTCTCTCTTAAGGCTCTTGTGTTTCGACTGACCCCAAGCAACCCTCACCATTTTCCATCATACTTCATCACACAACTACATTCCACCACCTCCATTCTTCACATTTCAAGATTTATTTAAGATCACAAGATGGGTTAGGATGCTCTAAGAAGTAGATAGAAGCGCAAGCTTTTCTATTTTCTTTCTAGTCTCTAATCCTAGTGCTAAGTGAGATAAATTCCTCTAAGCCTATATTTATATTTTTATATGTTGTGTTTATGCTAACTTTAATACCCAACTAATAATCCACCAACTAACATGTCTAATTAAAGTTTAAGAACTTAAACATAACCTTATTATGCTTGAAAAATATCTAGATTGAATGGGTTAAATGACATGGGGCTAAAAACATGCATCAATGGGGTTTATATATTACAAAGTTGGTTAAGATGGCTAAAAACTTAGTGTCATATGTCTAAGATGTATTTGTACATAGATGTTGGTAAAAAAAGATGTTTTCTACATACATATTATATATATATATATATATATATATATATATATATTATTTTCATGGACAAATAATGGTATAAAGGTGTTATAAATTTTATGATTATAAGGATAAACGACTAAAAACATGATATTAGTCTTAGACTCTAGTTAGTGAAAGACATATAAAGAATAGTAATTTTGGTGGGAAGATGAAAATTTGGGCAAAATTTAAATAAATCTTGATTCATAAGAATATGGAGTTTTAAAAAGTTTGTAATATGAAAATACTATTAAAAGCGTACATACAATTTTATTACAAAAAAATGTTTAATAATTTTGAGTAACCTAATACAGATTTTTATGTTGAAAAGACGTTTATATAGCTTTATATAGCTTATATATATTTTGAATAAAACTATGAATTTTACGTTTGAACACGGCAAATAAAAAGTATTATTATTTTTAATAACGACGTTTTGTGTCAAAAGGATAGCTATTACGTAAACATATATTTTGGAAAAGTATATTGTACTTAAATGTAAAAATAATAATATTACAAGTTAAGCGATCGAAGCGGTATATAAAGTCGGTTTAAAGATTTCTAACAAATATATATATAAAGTCAGGCAATTAACAAAGCTCATAAGGAATCATGAAGACGGAATCTCAATGCATAATTAGGATACCATTTTGGAGGATTTTGTTTGTATAACCCTATCGATGTTTAGGGTAATATACGAAAAATCTCCGGATTGTTTTCAACAAATTTTGTTTGAAAAAAAAAACTTATGATCTGTAAACGATTGTAATACTATTGGTATCCTAATACACGTATGTTGGCAATAATCATATGGTGATTATTGCCAACAATAATAATGTTTTACTATTATTATAATGTTTTACAATAATAATATGGTGTAATAATAATGTTTTACAATAATCATATGATTATTGGCAATAATCATATGGTGATTATTTATTTGGTGATTATTATTGGCAATAATCACCAATAATATTACAAGTTAAGCGATCGAAGCGGTATATAAAGTCGGTTTAAAGATTTCTAACAAATAAATAAATATATATATATATATATATAATGTTTTACTACAAATTTTAATCGCAACTTAACAAATATATCACCAATAAATAAATATAATTATTATATTTATTAATTACTCAACCAAACGAATCGGTTATATCTAAGGGAAACCGACACTAATAAGACTTGTATTCTTAATATTTATACAAGTATATAAATATTAATATAAAAACTTATTACCAACGGGTCGTCCATAAGTTAAACGGAACGTTCGGTTGGGAATGCAACCTGAACAAACATAACAAACGAAATGTTCGGTTGGTGAAAGCAACCGACTCAAACATAACAAACGAAACGTTAGGTTGGTGAAAGCAACCGACACAGATATAATAAACGAAATGACTAGTTGGGTGAAAGCGACTAGCATAAACTGACTTGCGAGTCGATAACGAACTAACTGACCTTACGCGTTTAGGACGTGTGAAGGCAGTGGAACTTTGATTAATCTGAAATTGCTAACGAAACGACCACTGAACTCACGAGGTGAGTTTCACTACCACCTTTTTACTGTTTATTGTTTTATTTATCCGGGGGGAAAACATACACATCTACTTTTATGTACGATAATTAGAAACAAAACACACAATCCTTATGCGAACATGAGTTTAACTACGTAGTGCTATAAGTCCCTTGCTTGCATACTATAACCATTAGCTAACGGAGTTAGCCATAGGAATATACGAATAGTACTATTGACGTTGACATTTCCCCCTACTGTTAGGTTAGTCGCGCTAACCTCCGATGTTGCATCGAAACAGGGTGCGTATGTTCCAACTGTGAGATTTGAACAGGGCAAAAGGATATAAGTCATGGTTTGGTTATAGGCTCAGGGTTCATCATATTAATTCGTAGATTTAGCTAGTCTAGGGAGGATCATTGTAATTGTTTCAACATATTATCGTATACTTATTTGTGAACTAATTCAACGTTTTATGAATAATGTGATTTCATATCGAGTCTCAAAACCGGTGAACTCACCAACCATTGTGTTGACTTTTTAAACGTATGTTTTTCAGGCAATTAACAACGCTCATAAGGAATCATGAAGACGGAATCTCAATGCATAATTAGGATACCATTTTGGAGGATTTTGTTTGTATAACCCTATCGATGTTTAGGGTAATATACGAAAAATCTCCGGATTGTTTTCAACAAATTATGTTTGAAAAAAAAAACTTATGATCTGTAAACGATTGTAATACTATTGGTATCCTAATACACGTATGTTGGCAATAATCATATGGTGATTATTGCCAACAATAATAACGTTTTACTATTATTATAATGTTTTACAATAATAATATGGTGTAATAATAATGTTTTACAATAATCATATGATTATTGGCAATAATCATATGGTGATTATTTATTTGGTGATTATTATTGGCAATAATCACCAATAATATTACAAGTTAAGCGATCGAAGCGGTATATAAAGTCGGTTTAAAGATTTCTAACAAATATATATATATATATATATATATATAATGTTTTACTACAAATTTTAATCGCAACTTAACAAATATATCACCAATAAATAAATATAATTATTATATTTATTAATTACTCAACCAAACGAATCGGTTATATCTAAGGGAAACCGACACTAATAAGACTTGTATTCTTAATATTTATACAAGTATATAATATTAATATAAAAACTTATTACCAACGGGTCGTCCATAAGTTAAACGGAACGTTCGGTTGGGAATGCAACCTGAACAAACATAACAAACGAAATGTTCGGTTGGTGAAAGCAACCGACTCAAACATAACAAACGAAACGTTCGGTTGGTGAAAGCAACCGACACAGATATAATAAACGAAATGACTAGTTGGGTGAAAGCGACTAGCATAAACTGACTTGCGAGTCGATAACGAACTAACTGACCTTACGCGTTTAGGACGTGTGAAGGCAGTGGAACTTTGATTAATCTGAAATTGCTAGCGAAACGACCACTGAACTCACGAGGTGAGTTTCACTACCACCTTTTTACTGTTTATTGTTTTATTTATCCGGGGGGAAAACATACACATCTACTTTTATGTACGATAATTAGAAACAAAACACACAATCCTTGTGCGAACATGAGTTTAACTACGTAGTGCTATAAGTCCCTTGCTTGCATACTATAACCATTAGCTAACGGAGTTAGCCATAGGAATATACGAATAGTACTATTGACGTTGACATTTCCCCCTACTATTAGGTTAGTCGCGCTAACCTCCGATGTTGCATCGAAACAGGGTGCGTATGTTCCAACTGTGAGATTTGAACAGGGCAAAAGGATATAAGTCATGGTTTGGTTATAGGCTCAGGGTTCATCATATTAATTCGTAGATTTAGCTAGTCTAGGGAGGATCATTGTAATTGTTTCAACATATTATCGTATACTTATTTGTGAACTAATTCAACGTTTTATGAATAATGTGATTTCATATCGAGTCTCAAAACCGGTGAACTCACCAACCATTGTGTTGACTTTTTAAACGTATGTTTTTCAGGCAATTAACAACGCTCATAAGGAATCATGAAGACGGAATCTCAATGCATAATTAGGATACCATTTTGGAGGATTTTGTTTGTATAACCCTATCGATGTTTAGGGTAATATACGAAAAATCTCCGGATTGTTTTCAACAAATTTTGTTTGAAAAAAAAAACTTATGATCTGTAAACGATTGTAATACTATTGGTATCCTAATACACGTATGTTGGCAATAATCATATGCTTACGGTATACATGACGTCACTCACCTGCGCTTCGGTTTTGGCGGTGTGTGACAGATTGTTATCAGAGCCATTGGTTATAGTGAACTACAAGGTCTAGTCTATAACCGGTGACTCACATAACTGTTTTCTTCGCATGCATACACATTTGCATAATATATACTACATGTAGGGCCCCGTTACCGGTGCCCTACATTTGGTGTTGGATTTACTCATAAACACAGTTCTAAATATGAGAGTTAATTAAAACTTTACGCGGAATATAAAACTTCAACCATAAAACATTACATAACTTTCAAATCTTGTCTCATCAAACATTCATAGTCATTTAAAAACAAAACATAGTATTTAAAACATCATAACATTTCCTTGAGACGCCAGTGTCTTCAATTCGATGCCATGTATCCTCATCAAGCGAACTGCTTCATTCTAATCACATGCGTACATACTAAAAGTCAGCTACGCTGAGTGAGTTCTAGTTAATCACACATAATACAATACATACACTTAATGCATCCGAAGATACATAATAATTACTTTACTAATTTACTTTCATTACATAAGTTCATACATACGTTCGTACTTTATTACTTTCATTCTATTTAAATTACTGTCCTTTTCTATCTCGGATATTATTAGGGTCCGATCCCTTCCTTTTCTATCTCAGATATTATTAGGGTCTGATCCCTTTTTCCTTTGTCAATCTCAGATATTATTAGGGTCTGATCCCTTTCTTGTCTATCTCAGATATTATTAGGGTCTGATCCCTTTTTACTTCTCAATCTCAGATATTATTAGGGTCTGATCCCTTTCTTCTCTATCTCAAATATTATTAGGGTCTGATCCCTTTTTCTTCATCTTCGTGTATACTGTCTTTACATACCCATAACATACATACTTTCTTTAATCATTCATACATATTCATATATTGTACATATATCTATCATACACATATATCTATCATATAAATACCTCCCTTAATAGCACGTGCAATATCCGAAGATCGTTCACGTAACGACAAGCTTTCATTCACATTTAAGATATACATACATAACATATAAACCATACAAGTCATACACTTACCAGTTAAGGTAAGTGTATTAACTATCACATCGAGTATGCACACAACCCCGAAAACATAACAAGGAAATGGGGCTAGAAACTCACCTGAATGCGGTTACGTTCACCGTTAATCGTAATCCATTTCCTAAGTTGTGCACGACTACCTGTATAACAATTACACGTATCAATTACTATCACTACCATATTGTCTTTCTAGTTTAATTATTACCCTCAACGAACGGGGGTCCGGGGGCAGCGCCCTGGCAGCGGGGTTCTAGGGGCGGCAGCCCCAAGCGGGGTCCAATGGGCAGAGCCCCTGGCAGGGGTTAAGCTGCCAGGTCAGCTTGGAAAAATTTTATTTTCATTAACTGTCTTAACACATTTTCCATTAGGATTTTAAATTATTTTCTAATTTTCTAACTCATTCTCTATATCGAATTAGGCCTGATTCATTAACTAATTCGTTACTTTTCATTCCGATTCGTTACCCTTGTTCGTCTTTGATAAATCCCCATTCGTTAACCTGATTCGTCATCTTATCATCATCTGATTCGTTAGGTTAGTTCGTTACCTTTCCTGATCAGATCTGCTAGCTGATTCGTTATTCTGGTTCGCTGTCTAGTTCGTTATTTGGGTATAACGAAAGGGGTGAACTGATTCGTTGTTTGGGCATAACGAATTTGGCGAACTGATTCGTTATCTCGCCTTAACGAATTGGTTAGTTGATTCGTTACCTTACACCAATCTTATCCAGACTTTGACTCTTGGGTCAAAGTCAAAATTGTCAAGAACAATAACAGTCAACACGAACCAGATTAGCAATTCAGCCTCAAATCTCAACGAAAACACACGAGTTTGGTATCAATCAACTCGGATTCACCTCGCCTACAAAACCTAACCATCCAAACGTCCATACATTCGCGTTTAGTGGGTGCGATTTGTTCATACATACCTACGGCTCGTTATCAATCGATTAACCCATCAAATGTTAACCAATTTCAGTGGGGTTTTGTTTCGTTGGATTCGTTTTTACCTAATAAACTCATATCTAGGATTATTAAATGAATTCAAACCTATATAAACAAGATCCCGTTAGAAACGTACCTTAAACGAGTCGGTATACGAACACGAGCTGGTCTTTGATGTTGTTTTGGTCCGTCACGACGTTCCAGCACCAATAAGCTCGGGTTTTCGCCTTCGGATCTTGGTTCGGGTTTGTGTGTGTTTTCCAAGGTGTAGGCTATGGTGTAGAGATGGATAGAAAATAGAAAGGTTTAGGGTTTAAGGGTATTATACTCCCTTAAGCCCATGGACCTAAGGCCCATTCCATTTCTTATTTCATCTTCTAAAGTCCAAGCCCACCTTCTATTAGTTTACTTATTTAAACCGATACACGACACGTTATAAAATAAACGAAATTTATTTTATTAATTCTTATCAAAAGTAGGATGTTACACTACATTGTACGGATAATGTTGTCACATGGATTTCGTCCTCATCATCCACTCACACTTTATTTCGTGACACTATGACCATCGGTCTCTTAATCGCCACCATTTCATGAGTTGTGACGCACCAATCTTCGAAATCGCACCAACCACCCATCCCGACAACCAATAGGACCTGCACCCGAGTGTTGACTTGATATTGTATTCTTAACTGTTGAGGTGTTGAGATGACTCGGCAACCTCAATGTGCCTTTATGGAATGAGAACTGGTAACTCTAGTAATGGGAGAACCGAATTCATATATTGCTACCGTAATGTACGTCTCACGAGAATACGATTCAGAGCTTGCAAATCAGGTACACGGCCATATGGTGCGTCTAGATTACGTGTGGGCGTATATCACACGAGGAAGCTATGTGTCAATTTCTATTTGAAATCTTACGCGATGACATATAGTCTAACATTCGTGAAGCGGAGTAAACTCAGGTGAATAAAAGACTACTCATTGTTCACATTGAACCATTCATGTAACATCCTATCTTGAGCACGCCTATGGATGGAGTCTTTCTAATTATTCCGTCATACATAACTTTGGTCCATGATTATTAACAATCTTTTCTTGTTAATAACAAAGTTTTAGCTTTCGATAATGCAACTAAATGGACACTTCGGTTCCCTTTAACTAGAAGCTCGAATATGGAAGACGCTAGGATGACCATGTAATGTAGATAATCATTACTGGTGCACACGTAATCATAATGCGCAATGCATGAGAATCCTAGTGAATGCTATGGCCCGAGCTGATGTTCTGATTAGTCTAAATTCATAAGCTTGTTAATCGAGAATCAGTCTCTAAGTAAAAGAAATTTTCGTTACGGTAATGGTGACGACGCCCTTCAATAGCTTGATCTATCATCGTTAACTAGAAATGTTATCTCACTCCAGTTATCATGGACGCCAAAAATTCGGCACCATCATCAACATAACATTCCACGTACTATGCTAAGATTATTCCTCGACTTTCGGGCTATACCCAAGTCGAATTTGAAAACGTTTCGAGATGCATTTCCATGTTGTGAAGTAACAATTTTTTTTCTCTCAAAACCTATACCTCCATTGCTTTTATGTGTGCTTCCTATTATAGCACAAGTCAATTGGGGACTCCGCTACCTCACTCCATCCAATGTTTATAAGAGGTCTCTAGTAATCTTACTAAAAATAGAGTAACTTGACATCTATGTGGTCAACGCGCTGTAAGTCACATTACATCAGAATTATTTTTTTTATTACTTGTGTAAATAGAATCTCACCCGCTGAAGTAAAGATTTTCACATACACATCTTAGTAGCTTTGTAATAGCGTGAACTCTCCTGGCACGTGCAATCATTACCAGCGTCTTTGGCGTAGCCTTGCAATATGTCTAACGACTCAAAAGCAGTTTGGTTTCGTTGGAGCTTTCTACCAAGTGTCGAACTGTATTGATGCAACCCTGTTCTTTTCCTTGGCATACACATTACATCAATTTCAATACTTATAAAGCCCTTCCTAGCAACATTGTTACTCCATGTTTCTTATGGTTATCGTTATCGCTTCAACATTTTCTAACCACTGGATTAAAAATTTTTAATCACTCAGACAATATTTCGATTAACAACCCTCGATCAATTGCTTAATTCGTAATGATAACAAGATGTACACATCGCATGTCGTCTTGATGGACGTTAAGTGGTCACACCTTATTTAGACAAGAACTAATTTCATCTCTTAGAAAGTATCAAGCACATTCAGATCAAGCTCTTTTTGTTATACTCTATGATGATCATTTAGTATAAGTTCTCAAAATCAAGCCCTGATCACTTTAAAATTGAGTCTCATTTGACACCCAAAATTTTGTAATCACCTAGATAAATATCTAGTTTTACTAAAGGTTTCAAATTAGAACGACTTAAGAAACTCTCTCTGAAATTTCCTGACTGAATTGTATGATCATGTGCTAACAAATTTATATCCCGAAACTTATGTCATGTAAACACCAAAGTCCACAAATTTTGTAGAAAGCCCACTTGGTTTTTAACAAAAAAAAAAGAGAAAAGAAAAGAAAATGTTTATCATTTTGACAGATCGGTCACCGGGAACCAATTATTTTATCTAACATGATTGTAGAACCTTTCATCTATCAATAAAAAGATAGTTAAGCAATAATGATTACATTATCTAATGCCTGTTCAATACTTATGTACCAAACTCATACACTTTTGAGTATAAATTTCTCTCAAAAAGTCTTTACTTACTCTTAATTTGATAATACGTGGCAGTTGGTTCTAATCATTCTCAAAACTTACTGGTATTGTTTATGACTTATAAACTAACACCCTCCAATATAAAGCCACATGTTTGAACCTCACACTAAGTGCTATTATTCGTGTACTCACGTCACACTTAAATCCACACTCAAGCCGGATAATTTTCTTTTATAAAGATGCACGTACTACACGTTTTTTTCCATATAAATAAAACCCTAAAACCTATTTGTTTAGTTCAAAACTATCACCTTCATGTAAGTGCGTTGTTTTTTTTAAACATGAGTTTCAAAGACGTCATACCAGTATTGCAAGACAGTTATAATATACTACTTACAAGTTTTACAAAAACTTTTGGGTAAAAAAAAGTTATGAATTTCCATAATAACTATGTTCATCAAAAACCTGTTGACGTTTATATAGTTCTAGTAATACATATATAATTTTTTTTATATATGAATTCTCCATGGACATAACTTATATAGTTATTTTAAAAATCGTTATGAAGTATTTGGATATTGCAAAAAATATAAATTTTCGTATGATCTTGAGATTCTGCTTCCACTTTATCCTCGCACAAGTCTATTTTTCCTTGTCTAACCGTTATGACTAATTGAGTCTCATTTCACTTCATGTCTAGTTCCTAATTTATACAAATCTTGTTCACGAACCTTTGGAATTCAAAAGGTTCATGTTTAACAGATTCATCCCATAATTTTAAATCAAGCATCGTATTGGCTAGTCATTTAGCTACAGATGCAATGACATTATCTCACTGTTCATTTAATAGTAACACAACAGAAGAATGGGACATACATTCTATTATCACCAATCCTCGGTTGCTCGCTAAGGGAATAACCAGTGTTGGTACATTAAATGATCAAATTCAATAAATAAACATTGACACTAATTGCTTGAAAATATTATAGTAATAGTAAACTCATAACATCATATGATTCCCTACATCATTAGGCATGTGAGTCATGATTATCGCATTCGAGAGCCTCATCATTCAACAATCGTTATAATCCCAACACCCATCATTGTTCATGAAGCGCTTTCTTCGGATCTAAAAGAAACTACTTTGATTTCTACAACCCTACTCCGTCACTTTCCACGTCGATTTTAATTGCGATTCGCGATTATAAAGCAAATAGTGAGCACATCGTCCTATGCAACCTTTGAATTGAGTGTACCTATGTTCTTGTATTGCTCGTGCAAATCCTAATCTCTTGAAACAATGGATATCTTTCATGGCATGACCATTAACCTTAATGTTATGGATATAAATGACACATGTTATCTTTCACCATAAACCATTTCAATGAGATTATAGATAACCTTATTCATTGCCAAGTTAGATTTTCGGGCCCAACAAATTCGCATTCTCTGGAACATAAACCATACGAACCAGCCCTGACTTTGTATTCGTAATAAGCCCCTCAACCGATTAATCAATAAATTGCATTATCCTCTATTCAATTTTAAAATCAACGCTATCCAGGTTTCGGTCTCTATAAAAGCATTACTAGACACACGTGCTAAATGTGGACTTCATTGTTAACACAGTCTATGCCCATAATTATGAACTTTTGTATGTGACTGTAATGACTAACACACCGATGTGCGTAAAGCTTAAAATTCCCTTATGACATGATATATTCCCTAGACACCTCATACTTCATGTTACATCATAACTCAGTCCTTACCCTAAAAAGTAAAAAAAAAAAAAAAAAAAAAAAAAAAAAAGAACTGTAGTCGACAAATGGATTCACGATTTGGCCTTTATCAAATTGCTTTGGCAACCCTAACTTCAATCATGATAATCCCTCAGTGGATACATGGCGTATTCCACACATTCCTTTGATATTAGCAAGATGCACTATGAGTGTGCAACAAGATATTTGAAATCTTCGTTAGCCACTCAGTTCCTAATGACTGAGTTCACTCTCTACATATCTACTAGAGATGGATAAGTCTCGTCTCCAGACCGCCTAGCTAGTATATTGACTACATTCCTTTCATTGGTTGTGGATCACATTCTTTATCAAATTGACTAAACTATTTATAGCAACAATTGAATTTAACACACACTCGTTTCTATGCAATGGATGTCTTGTATATTCGTATTAATTGTTTTGTCTGTCCGCTGCTAAACCAAACAATATGCTACAAATAGTATCTTGAATTATCACTCTTTGTGAGACATAGGTTTGAAAGTGTTTTCATACACTTTTAGTACACGACTCACTTTTCTAATGTTGGCGCCCAATAACTTCAATTTTTTTGTCATTTCGACTATTAATCTCATAGTTTGAATATCCATTTAAACCTTATGTTCTTTCTACCTAACCACAATTGTTGGTGTCTTCCTTGATGTAGCATGAATACAGAAAACACCTACGTGATGCATTTGGTGTAGTTTCGAATCCTAATATTTTCTTGATATAGTAATTGCTTCCTTGGAATGTATTTAGCAAGAATTCTTTACACACGAGCCTTTGTTCCAAAAACTTAAACATTTAAATTATACGATTCATTCTTGGTAGGTAAATAAATCTCCCAAGTCTACTACAATGACTTGTTCTTTCACAACACATCCTCAAAACTCGTGTAAAGAGTTAACCTGAATTGAATTTCGGGACGAAATTCTAATAACATGGGGAGAATGTGACACTCCTCTAAACATGTCTTTTTCCGTACAATCACTAAACATGATTTCTTTTCGTTAATTTCCTCTAGATTAAAATTTTTAAGTCTAATCACAATGGGTCTAACATTAGCCCACATATTCATGATACATTGGCACCTAAGTAATTTTAGAACGTATTTAACGAACCTATATGGTTTGTTTATATATTATATGAACATATTTTATAATTATTTTATAAAATATCAACATCGAAAAGGAGTTAATTCTTCGAGTGCTTATTTTTATTTTAACGACCCTAATTCTTGAAATATTACCGACACTGAACATTGGGAACAAAAATAATAACGTTCCACGCAGCTTCAATACATATAATTTTTATGCTTGTAATCGTATGCAAGATTTTAAATAATAACTACATACGATTTTAAGTAATTTTTTTGTATTTAAAAATCATGTCTCGTAAATTATGTGAATTCATATATTTTGATATATGAGACATATAAGAACGAATAATATATAGTGAGCTAGTGATAATTTATTCAAAACCACTAATACGGACACACATATTTATGTTTTTGTGTGCATATATACACACATGTTTTTATACCGATACGAACTGAAGAACAACCTCATCGCTTGACCTCACAAAAACACTCGATTACCACCTGACCACCACTCAACATCACATTGAGTTCGAACCAAGCCACACACACGCGCAAAAGACAAACAAACAAAACCTGATAGTTTCTATAAATGTATATTCGTATATAAACCTATCCAAACTAATACATAAACTTAACCACCCTTGTCATACTTGCGTGAGTGTTGCTGGCTCAACAAAATACACACCCAACCTTATAATATTGAAATATAATACAATATCTGTTATGAATCACCACCGACAATCTTTTGCCGACAATATATTGTATGACACCAAATTTCAAATGTCAATTATATAACCTTGTCTACCAATTATACAATCTTGTCTCATAAATAGTATAGTTGTTGTAATATATATAGTATATAAGTGTAAGGGTAAAGATCATCCGATATACATTCTCATATTTGCTATTAGCATCTTTCCTTCTTTAATCATATTCAATCTTCTTATAATTGATGTGATATTATAACACGTTATCAGCACGAGCCGTTTATATCCTAATCAAGAAAGGTAATAGGCACAAAGATATCCACATAAGCATCATAATCACTTCTTTAATTATGTACATTAGAAAAATACATATGCATATACATATACTAAGTAATAACAATAATGTGTATAAACATTGTTATTAAAATTTGATAACTATTCTAACTTTTCATTATGCATCTAATTTTTACTTTCATCGCAACTAACTTTTATTTATAACATGCACACTAATATTTCATTTAGAAGTTAGACTTATTTATACTAACAATTCTATTCTTATTATTGTGCATACTAATTATATATTTTATGAAATAAACTTTATTTAATATCTTATTTATTATCTTAATTTAAAATGATTAATATTATATATATATACACACACACATATACAAACGGTAATGTCACCGTTATAAAACGGTAATATAACCGTTGTAAAACGGTTATAAAATTTCACTATAAATAACCAATTATCAACCCCATTTCATTTACAACAAACATTCTTCTTATAAATTTATCCAAGATAAAGCTTTCAAAATGATTCACCCGGTTTTGCTGTTGGTCACTATAATGCTTATACTACTCATTCTAATTTTAATCTCCCATCTGAAAATTTCGGCATTTTTTTTTTCTTTTATATGTTTATAGCTCTACCAATGTATTGTATCTCATTGTTGATTGATATATATGGATTCTAATATTTATCTTATTACTTGCTCTATTATGTTTTGCAACAAAATGTCAAATATCTCAAAACTCGAATTCCCTGCACTCAACATTTCTGGAAAAAACTATATGTCTTGGACAGCAAATGTCAAAATACATTTGAAATCAATGGATGTGTTAGATACAATCCAAGAAGACAATGATTGCTCTGACCAGGATAAAGCAAGAGCTGATGTTTTCATCCATAAACATATTGATGAATTACTACAGCATGAATATCTTAATTGTGATAACCCATATATGATATGGGAAGATTTGAAAAACAGATTTGGTCATCTAAGGGAAGTTTTACTTCCTACTTCTAGAGATGAATGGAACAGTCTTAGGTTCCAAGATTTTAAGAGGGTAAATGATTACACCTCTGCTTTATACCGAATTTGCTCAAAGCTAGAATTTTGTGGGTATCCCATAACAGAGGAAGAAAAGTTAGAGAAAACTTTCTCAATGTTTCATGCATCAAATATAAACTTGCAAACACATTATCGTTTGCAGAATTTTAGGAGATACTCTGATCTAAATGCATTACTCCTTGTAGCAGAGAAAAATAATGAATTATTGATGACAAATCATCAATCTCATCCCACGGGTTCATTAGCAATACCAGAAGCACATGTTGCTCACAAAAATTCTCATAAAAATTCTGGTCATAAATGGGAACAAAGTCATGGACGAAGCCGTGAACTTGGCCGTGGTCATTTTGACAAAAGGCATTTTAATGATCGTAAGCATTCATTCAAATGGAACACTAATTCTTATGGTCGTGGTCGTGGCCGTGGCCGTGGCCCTAACCAGAGAGCCAATAATTATCATGTCCCATACAATACCAATTCCAACCACCAAAATAAATGGAATGAAGCTGGTAGGTCCGAAAACAATGGCACTTCATGTTTTAGATGTGGAAGTACAAACCACTGGGCAAAGTCTTGTCGCACAGCTCCACATCTGTGTGAACTGTACCAAGCCTTCCTAAAAGGAAAAGAGAAAGAAGTGAACCATGTTGATAACTTTAATAATATCAATGCTGAGCTGAGCGTTAAAGACTTTGAGGTGGAACTTTGAAACAAAGTTGCTTGACGACTATAATTAGATGCAATTATTAAGTGTGTTCTCATTATCTTTAATTATGTAGTTCCTCTTTCATGTACTGTTTGTTTTTCAATTAAATAAAGTTATTATTAAAATATCATAATGTCTTTGTTATACACTTATTATTTTTCTTATACTTTCAAGATTTAAAATGAAAATCACTGGAGCACAAGATCAAACAAATGAAGAAGATATATGTATAGCGGATAGTGGAGCCACGCATACTATACTTAGATCTAAAAAATATTTTTATAAACTGAAACCAACAAAAGGGATCAATACAATATCAGGTCCTACAAACTTGATAGAAGGAGTGGGAAAAGCTAATTTAGCATTACCAAATGGTACAAAGCTCAAAATAGAAAATGCTTTATTTTTCCCAAAATCAACAAGAAATTTGTTAAGTTTCAAAAACATATATCATAATGGATATGATACTCAGTCAATGACTGTTAGTAATGAAAAATATTTGCATATCATAAGTAAAGATCAAATATTGAAAAAATTGCAAATGCTCCATTCTGGTTTGCATTACACATATATAAATGTGCCTCAAGCACATATGGCAGTCAAAGAAAATTGTTGCGACTCTAGTATCATAAACTTATGGCATGACAGATTAGGCCATCCAGGATCCACAATGATGAAAAGGATCATTGAAAATACACATGGGCATCCACTAAAAGGTCAAAAGATCCATAAAATAGATAAGATGTTTCAATGTACATCTTGTTCTCTTGGCAAATTAATTACAAGGCATTCGCCATTAAAAGTCGATAAAGAAACACCAATGTTTCTTGAAAGAATTCAAGGTGACATATGTGGACCAATTCATCCACCATGTGGACCATTTAGATACTTGATGGTCTTAATAGACGCATCCAGCGGATGGTCAAATATCTCTTTATTATCGACTCGTAATGTTGCTTTTGCAAAATTTCTTGCTCAAATTATCAAATTGCGTGCACATCTTCTGGATTATACCATTAAAAGAGTAAGGCTTGATAATGCGGGAGAATTTACATCATATGCTTTTGATGATTATTGCATGTCTGTGTGGATTGTTGTAGAACACCATGTTGCTCATGTACACACACAAAATGGCTTAGCCGAGTCGTTGATCAAACGCCTACAGCTAATAGCTAGACCATTAATAATGAGGACAAAACTCCCTGTTTCTATTTGGGGTCATGCAATTATGCATGATGGATCATTAATCTGTGTGAGACCAAGTGCAAATCATAAATACTCTTCCACACAACTTGTTTCTGGAAATGAGCCAAATATCTCCCACCTTAGGATTTTTGTGTGTGCTGTGTATGTTCCTATCGCACCACCACAACGCACAAAAATGGGTACCCAAAGAAGGTTAGGAATATATGTTGGATATGAAACGTCTTCCATCATAAGATACCTTGAACCTTTAACAGGTGATGTATTTACAGCACGTTTTGTTGATTATCATTTTAACGAAACAATGTTCCCGGCATTAGGGGAGAAACGAAAAAGCAAGAAAGAGATATATCATCGTGTGTGCCATCATTGTTACACCTAGACCCAAGATCAAAACAAAGTGAGACAAAGGTTCAAAAAATAATACATCTACAAGAAATTGCAAATCAGTTACCCGATGTATTTACTGATATAAACAGGGTCACTAAATCTCATATACCAGCTGCTAATGCTCCAGCTCGAGTTGAGATTCCAAGCAAGCAAAACCATAATAATGCACCTCATGAATCCCAAAAACGTTTAAAACGTGGAAGGCCAATCGGATCAAAGGATAAAAATCCTCGAAAAAGAAAGGGCTCTGAAAAGGATACTTACCCTAAGGAAACATTCCCTCAGGAAAGAATAAATGATATAACATTTCCTCAGGAAGAAATAAATGATTCCAATAAAGAATTGTCAATCAACTATGGTCAATCACATATAATGTGGGATCGAGATGAAATGAAAAATATTGATTATATATTTTCTTATTCTCTAGCAAGTGATATCATGGAAGAAAATGATGATCCCGAACCAAAATCTGTAGATGATTGTAAAAATCGACAAGATTGGAACAAATGGAAAGATGCCATGTAAGCTGAATTAAATTCTCTAAATAATCAAAAAAATTTTGGACCTATTGTCATTACACCAAAGTCAATAAAACCTGTAGGATATAAATGGGTTTTGTGAGAAAACGAAATGAGAAAAATGAAGTTACAAGATATAAAGCAAGACTTGTAGCTCAAGGTTTTTCTCAGAGGCCAGGAATTGATTATGAAAAAACGTATTCTCCTGTTATGGTGAAAAGGGTTTAAAAAAATCTAAAATAATTTTGTATTTAACTTAAAATGATTTCATTGGATTTAAAATGATTTATAAAATATATATGGTTTATTATAATTAATAATTATGATTTAAAAAAAATATATAAAATGATGGTGCAGTGACCCGGGTTCGAACCCGGGTCTCCATGACCACAACAAGGGTACACAACCTCTAGACCAGACTGTTTTGTGTTATGTAATTAGAGACAAAAACATATATATATATATAGGGAGAGGATCATGAGAGAACTCTTATTTATGGAGAGAACTCTTATTTATGGAGAGAACTAGATAACTAATAATGAAATATTTTTAATGTAATTAAAAAAAATATTTTAAATTTTTTTTTTCTTTTGTCCTTCTTATATGTTGTTATTTTTCACCACAAAAAAAATATAAAATTAAAAAAAAAATAAAAACAAAATAAAAAAAATTAACGAGTAATGCATATATGCAATACACCGACTTTTTTTATAATGCATATGTGCAATAGTGTGCATTTTGATATTTGAAATAGTGTTGAATAGCATATATATAGTTGTTTGTATTGTATTTTTGCAATAGTGTTATATTATATACAAAAATTAAAAAAATCGATATAGTGCATATGTGCATTAGTGTTGTATTACATATATGCGATAATGTGTTTTGCATACAATTATTAGTGTCGCTTTTGCATATATTCAATTGTGTGTATTTAGATAATGTATTTGTGTTGTATTATATGCAATAAAACACTATTTTATATATACAATACACATTAATGCACATACGCATTACATCGACGTTTTTTTAGGAACAATATCATCTTATTAGAAGGAGGAAAGAAAAAAAAATCACAAAATAATTTTTTAAAAATAGTTAAAAATAATTCCTTACTAGTTCTCTAGTTCTCTCTTTAAAAGGAGTTCTCTCTAGATCCCACCCCTATATATATAACGGGCCGAGTTTACGGGTTTGAAAGGTAACGTGTTACAGGATTCACAACTTTTGGAAATTTCGTCCCGAAATTAAAGAAAACCATAATCTAAAGAGAGGAAATTAGTATCAAGAGAAACCCCCTTTTTTACATATATATAAATAACACAGACTTTCGAGTGACCCGAATAACGTTACAAACGGAAAATATGATAAGGACACTTATATATAGGATGTACCAGCGGCGTATCCACCATGCCCTTATCACATAGATATTTGTATCGTTACCCAAAATCACTCTAGCTTCCGAGTGATGACACACAACTGTATTCACCATGACTTACATGCGAGGATTTCGATAATTATGCGTGCACTCATTATTATCTAGATCGTCGCATGATGCACATGGTTCGTCCCGTTGTGCGGGTTTGAAAACATGGGTATATAAAACTCTTTTTTTTAATATAGAATCATTTGATTGAGAGCAATGAACATATATATAAATATGAATATGAGAAATTTAATGATCATAAATAACTAGTAAATAATCTTAATAATAATAATAAATAAAATAAAGTAAAAATTAACGAAATTGTTGAAGTTAACCATCGAAAGTGATAACAACAAAATGAAATAAATAGATAGAGGAAAATTATATAAGTAAATTACACATACGATGTAAAGAAAATACTTGTGACGACGACAAAATCCACGCAATAATCGGTTCACACAACAAACGAATCACATGACTTATAATAATAGTTGAGGGTTGAAATCAAGATTATAAAATTGATGGGATGAGATGAGAGTACCATGAGAATGTGGTGAGTTTGGAAGGTTTGGGTAGCCATGTATTAAAATATCAAAATAAATTATGTACATGTGACACCTATTAGATAACTATGTACAACACATGTTCATAGTCCCAATTTCCAGAACATTTGTAGGAAATCGGTCATAGGCAGCTTATGATTCAAATACAGTACTATTAGATAACTATATATGCACATCACCATGCACATAGTCCCGGTAAATAACCGGTCATAGACCACTTAAATCATGATGATAAATTGTGTAACAATATATAATGCAATAAACGACAAAATAGGAATAATGAGAGATTGAATACCATTATAAATAACCATAATTCTCATTTATAACAAAACTGGAGATTTAAGGAAGTCAATACATTAGATTTAAATGAAAAGAATTTAAATAAAAGAAACGTCTTTTGCGTAGCATGTCTTCATAAAGGGTTAGGCTTAGACTTGGGAATCGTTGATGTAACACACTTGTCCTTGAGCACCTTGAGTAGCTTGGCTAACTTGAGGTTGGCTGATTGGGATTTGGTTAACTTGAATTGGTTGAATGTGTTGTGCTTGAATTTCTTGGATTGTTGAATTTGATTTACTTGGGCTTGGTAAGCATGATATTGAGTGGTTTGAGTTGGGTAGGATTGAATTTGGTTCATATATACGAGTCTTGGGCATGCATTGTGAAAATGGCTAGGGTCTCCACAATTGTAACAAGCTCTAATAGTTGAGGGTGCTTGAGTAAACGGTTGAGCATAAGGTAAATTTTGGGGTTGGGTAAGAGGTGAGGTAAATGGTTGCATCATGAGTTGGTTGCGTTCACGACATGTGGTAAAGTGGTGACAAATCGATTGCATTGGGTGCATTGTCGACACTTGAGGTTAGGCGAATGGTGAAAGTTACACGTTTCACATAATGGGTGGGGTCCTGTTAGGGCTTCTTGGTGGATTGGGTTTGTGATTGGGCGAAGACATAGTTTTGGGAATTGGACTTTCTTTTATTGTTGCGGTAGTGGGGAGAGTTGTGCTTGAAGGTTTCGGGCTTAGAAGACTCGGGTTTGGGAGATTCGGGCTTGGGTTATTTGGTGGGCTCGGATGCAGGCTTATCATTAGGCTTCTTAGAATTTTTTCGCGTCAAGGTCCCGGCCTTAACGTGGTTTTCGGTGAGGGTACCGGCTAAGGTGATGGCATAATGGAGGGTTTGAGGGTCACGACTTAGGACGGAATCTCGGATTTGCATAGACAAACCCGGGATGTACTTATCGATTGAACGTTCAAGGGGAATGACCATGTGAGGAATGAGAAGGCTCAGTTCATGGAAACGACCCTTGTAGATTGCGTCATTTCCACTTTCTTGTTTCAAATTCAAAACTCCTCTTCCAACTTCCGAATCTCATGTTTCGGGCAAAACTTCTCGAGCATGAGTTTCTTGAGGTCATCCCATGGCAAGGCCATGGCAACCTCAGCGCCAAGCGTGCGCTTCTCATCGTTCCACCAATTTAGGGCATTCTTCTTGAGCATGCTCGAGGTGTAAGTGGTTTTCTTGTCCTCAGGACATTCACAATGGAGGAATATGCTCTCCATTTCTTCGAACCATTGGAGGAGAATGGTAGCACCGTCGATACCGAAGTATTCAAGCGGGTTGGCACTCTTGAATTGTTTGAGGGGGGTAAGCAATTGGGTTCGGAGTTGTGGATGATGTAGTGGCATTCACAGTTTGGAGTTAAGAGATGATTTTTGGGAGGGCTTCCACGATACCCTTAGCGATGCGGGATGACATGCTACGGCCCGAGTTGCCGGTGCGACGGTTACGGTTGATAAGGCGGGAAGAAGACATGCTACAATGACGACACTTGAAAAGTTTATTATGTTTTGAAAAAAAAAGTTGTATAACTATGTGAAATTTCGAGTTTTGTGAAAATTCATGAGAGTACAAGATAATTTTTTTTTTAATAACCTTAACTTAGAGTACAAAATAAAATTTTAATGCCCTTGACTTAGGGTATTGATGAAATTGATAATTTGAGAAAATATTCATAAAAAAATTAAACAAAATCTCATTGTTGATTTAAGAGTGTAATCGTCACATGACCACGTTTGATACAATGAGGGTAGTAGATTTGGTTTCGTTTGGTGTGATATGCTTTGGCTTAATAAGTTCCACACCCTTACTAAACACTCTAGGAAGGCAACCGGGTCTCGCGGTTGATTGAGATTTATGCGCATTACACTGCCTTAGGCTCGGAAGCCTTGGTGTCTTGTGTTTGGTAAACAAGTGTGTCACTCCAGTTACTACATATCCGTCACACGAATCTTCCTCAAGGAGAGGGGAGTGAAAGGCGGGATTTCTTAAGGAATTTCCCATTTTTTTTCCTAAAGTTTGAAAACAATTATGAGAGTGAGGCATAATCTCGGATTAAGTGTGTGCTTTTGTGTACAAGAATAATATTAAATCATTAAATTGTATTTAAGCTACTGCAATAATATAATTCAGGGTGCAAACACGTAAAGGCATATCACATATAGGGACCCTAAGCATGCTACTAGGATGTTATATCTAACCACCTATCTTATGCCTTCAGCTCTGATACCAATCTGTCACACCCCAACCAAAGGCGGAACATGTCGGGGCGTAACGTATTGATTGGACAGTAGCTTAAAAGATACTAATTAAAGTGAGAATAATTATTTAATTTCATTAACATTAAACAATTACACAAATTCAACAATTACATCATGTTTTGTATTTTGAACAATATCCTAAGGTAAAACTAATTTCTTCGATCTTGAACAATGTAAATTACTTGTACCTGTAGCATGTATAAAAATAAAGTTTGTCAACACGAATGTTGGTGAGAGTACATAAGTTTTAGTGGATATATATATATAGATAAAAACCACAATTCATGTGTAAATGATGAATATTACAATTCTTATGAAAATGTAAACAACTAAATAGAGGTGGACTCGTTCTCATTGATACGAAATCAATAGTACTTAGCTAAATGTATGATCATACTAGATGAGGATAGATGAGGATGAGATACCAACCACCAAACATAAAATAAACAATTAAGCACATATAGCATTATTATAGCGCATGCAATAATCACACATAAACATATATTGAATTGTGTTTTGAATAGATGTGGTAAAAAAATATAAGTAAACTTGAATAAGGTATACATGCTACCCCGAAAATATAAAAGGTGGAAAAAGGGGAATATGTAAACTCACCTTAACAAGTGGATTAACGAATATGCGATTGCGATAAATATTAAGATAGAAACGGTCGAGCTACTTGGGATACGTCGGCCAAAAGTTCCTAGTTAATAATAATATAATTCATTAAGATTAATGAAAGGCGTATGACCGATTTAGGAATTGATAGGGTTTAAGTACATTTTTATAAAATACTATTAGTTTAATTATCTAAAGTTTGTAAATAATATAACTAGAGGGTAGAAATAGTTAAAAAAAATACGACACGATGATATGGTTACAAATCAGTTTAAAAGAATTTTGGAGTCCTTTATAGTTTACGCTATTACTATTTTTATGATTAGTATTATTATTGTTATTGTTATTAATATAAAAAATAGGTATTTTATATAATATATACATATATATATATATGTGTGTGTGTGTGTATATATATATTACGAAACACAAATTTGAAAGGTCGAGAAAACACAAAGCCGGGGGTTCGGTTTATCAAGATAGCGGTTAATTAGTGATAAATAATTCTAATATTATCAAATAATATAATTAAAAGTAAAAATAAAATAAATAAAAATAAAAACTCAAAAACGGGTCTAGGGAGTTTGAACCCGCGCCTGGACCAGTTCTAAGTGTCTTAACCCTCACACGCCAGCCACTAGGCTGGAGCTAACACTTGTGAATGAATCAACCAGCCAAAATATATAAGAAGACCGCTAAAAAAACAAAACCCAGTTCAAAAAGTAAACTCTAGATCCATTTCATTCCAATTGATCAACAATACGTTATTGATGATTAAATTTTGTATAGGGTTAATGATCCTCAGTTAAAAACGAATTAGATTTATGCTTTAATTACCAGATTACGTGACGGATGTGTATAGATTGACGAACTAGGGCTTGCGACTCAAGGTCCTTATCAAAACCAACCTTGATGGCTTCGTTCGCTGAATTTAGGTAAGCGCTTAGAGTCGTGAGGTTAAGATGAGTGTGTGTGCAGGTTTAATTGAAACGAGGTCGAGTATTTATATGGTAATTTGATTAGTTCTACACGTTCATAGAGTTAATGATAATTGATCAAAATCGTTCAAATTAGGTGTCAATGACCCAAGTTTACCATGTTGAACGAAGGCGCATTGTTTAAGGGTCAAACATTTAATCCATATTCCTGGTTTCATGGCTTGATTGATGATTGAAAATAAGGAAAGGGGGGTTGGGAGTGCAACGTCGGGGAGAAGAAAGAAAGAAGAGAAAAAAATGGAAAGAGTTTTGGTATTTGCATTTAGGTCCTTGGGTTTAGATTAGTTGGTTAAGTTAAGAGAAAACATAGATAATGGTTTGAAACCGCACAAATTTGATAGTTCTACTAGTTTAACTAATAAATGAATTCGAGAGACGCGTAACGTAATAAATATAAACTATAATAAATAGTAATCCGTTATTTTTATTAAATGAACAGACCCGAATAAATAAATAAAAACATATATATATATATACACATATATATATATATGATTGATTTCTTTTGAAAACCACTTTGAGTTTTAAGAACTCGAAAGAACTCAACGTAACAATTTTTTTTGTCGAATTTTTTTTACACATGTGTAATACGTAAGTGTAAGTGATGTACAAAAAATTACGGAATTTTTTTACACGCCGAATCGACTTTTTACACATGTGTAATTAACGTTTAAACTTGTGTAATTATTAAAAGTACTTATTCTCTCTCCTGCTTCATTTTTTTATCAAATTTAATTTCAGTCACATATTTCATATCATTTAATTAAATGTGTGGTTCAAAATTGAGTTATTAAAGTTTTTAAAACTCACCATGGTTCTCAAAATAACCTTCCCCTATATATATATATATATATATAGAGAGAGAGAGAGAGAGAGAGAGAGAAAGGTTTAAATAAAAATAATTTGTAAAAATAATAAGAACTAATATATTAATGAGATGTGACATAGTTCTTAGAGCATCCACGTCAACAAAACTCTACAAACTGTCACATCAGTATCACATCTCATTCCAAACTTTTTTCAAAAACTTTAATTTTCTTCCACAACAACGAACATCCACAAATGACCACATCATCAAATATTCCTACAATTAAGTTTATATTTAATCAAATAACTTTTATAACAAATTTAATTTTTATATTTCGCATATATTTATAAGAATATGTATTTTAAATAAACAGAAAATTAAAAATAAAGCATGAAAAATTATTAAAATACATTAAAAATAAATACATTAATCTTTTTCATAAAAAATTTAAGTACATTTGTTCGGTGACCTTATCAACAACATGTTCATTTTTTCACTTTGCCTCTCACGCTTGTTATATGTTTTTTAATTTATAAAAGTATTATGAGCTAATTTTTCTTTTTTACTAAACAACAAAAAATGCTTCTAACAAGCTCTTTCAAGTTTATTTAAAAAAGAAACTTATTATTATTATTATTCTAAAAAGTGTTGTTGAAGTTGGGTCTGGGCCCACTTTTTTGTCCACAGTAAGTTTGCAGCCACAAACTCCACTTCAAAAACTTTGTTCCACATCAATGAAATTTTCCTTCACAAAGTCTGCTTGATGCCACGTCCCTTCGGACCTTGAGAAAAGGTAACCGATGTGGATGCTCTTACTTTACACTAAAGGATAATTAGGTAATTTTACATTTCAATTAAATTAAATTAAAACATTTCTAAAACCGGTTCTCCTACATTTGGGGATTTTCACGTGATACCAATCATATAGTCCATCATATAGAAATTGATCCCATCGTTGCAATATATTCATACCTGCTATGGTGAGTTGTAATTTAAAATCGTAAGAATAATGAATTCTACAATGGACGGCGAGTTATAATTTAAAACCCTAAGAATAATGAATTCTACAATGGATTGCGACAGTAAATCAATCATTTACTAATGATTTATTTTACAATAGATATTTTTTTTGTTTATTACTAATTAATACTAAAAACACAATATGTACGGCTTCGATAAAAACCCCAAATTAAATGTAGAACTCTGGTGGTCTTTGACTTATCAAAATCTTCTGCCATACCCTATAAAATTCGAATCGAACCAAAAAACTATGTCAAGAAATGACCATCAATTGAACACAATTGAAGAACATGCAGCAAGAAGATTGTGGTATAGTGCCTACCTTTAAATTTTGATTAACAGCCCCTTTAGAAACCCAGATCAATGAACAAATTGTTTCTTACGATTGATTACTTAGGTTTTTTAAATAATTTATGTTTATCTCTTACAAGTATTTTGAAATACCTAGATAACAGCCATAATCATCAAGTCCTATCGTGATTTGACTATTAAAAATGGCGGTTCACTATTTTTGTAAACTAAATGAACAACATTGCCCTTAACAAACTACACGGGAGGGGGTAATATTAGGAAACAATATGTTTTTTTTGTAATTTATAATCTTAACCGTTAGATTTCTTGATCTAATGGTCAAGATTTATTTTTACCATTCCTAGAAAACATTGTATTTTTACTATAACCTATCCCTATATATATATAGAAAATAGTTCAAATAAAAAACAATTGTTTTATGAGAAGTGTGAGAAGAGCTTTAAAAAAAACAAACCACCTAAATATGACATTATACCATGTAAATAGGAAACAATACAATTATTTAAAAACTATAAATCTCAACCACTAGATCATAGATCCAAATGCCTAGATTTATTCTTATACTTCTCACAAAAATATTGTTTTTTACATTAACCCTACCATATATATATATATATATATATATATATATATATATATATATATATATATATATATATATATATATATATATATATATATGGTAGGTATCATTTAAGAACTCTAAATAGATTAAGAACTCTTAGGAACCCTTAACAATCAAATAATTTTTTAATTTTTCATATATATTAACATTATTTAACAGTAGTTTTATCATATTTTATATAAAAAATTTTGATTACATATATTAATCACAAGTTTACATATATGTAAAATTTATGTACTAACATATTTACATAGGTGTAAAACAAAACATAGATATGTATAAAAACTAATTTTCAAAACTGTAATCGTAGATATTAAAATACATAATGAGAAAACTACTCTCAAAAAACATTAACATACAAAAAAAATTATAAAAAGAGTTAGTTTTCAATAATTCCTTCAAGTTCTTAAATAATTTAACAGTTCTGTAATAATACTCATCATATATATATATATATATATGATTGATTTCTTTTGAGAACCACTTTAAGTTTTAAGAACTCGAAAGAACTCAACGTAACAAATTTTTTTACACATGTGTAATACTTAAGTGTAAGTGATGTACAAAAAATTACGGTATTTTTTTATACACCGAATCGACTTTTTACACATGTGTAACTAACGTTTAAACTTGTGTAACTATCAAAATACTTATTCTCTCTCATGTTTTATTTTTTTAATTAAATTTAATCTCAGCCACATATTTCATATCATTTAATTAAATATGTGGTTCAAAATTGAGTTCTTAAATTTCTTAAAACCCACCATGGTTCTCAAAATAATCATCCCCTATATATATATATATATATATATATATGATCAGGATCATGAGAGAACCTTTTTGAAATTGAGAACCATGAGAACCATTTTGGACCACAAAAAACTCAAAAATAAAATAAAATAAAACACAAAAATCAAAAAAGTAAAAAAAAACCAAAATTCTTATTTTATCATCCCGGTTTCATAAAAAAAAACTCGGTTTAGCTAAATTATATACACATATGTATAATATATACATATATGTACATTTACATTTACATATTTTTTTGTACACATGTGTATAATTTAAGATAAATGATGTTGTACATATGTGTATGTTACGTAACTAAAGATTAAATAAAATTATACATATGTGTATAATACAACGTTTTTTTTTGTTTTTTTTTTCTATTTTTTTATTGAAACCGGAATGAAATATAAGACTTTTGGTTTTTTTACTTTTTTAAAATTTTTATTATTTTTTGTTTTATGATTTTTTTAAATATTTTTTTAAAGGTGTTTTTAGTGGTTCAAAATGGTTTTCAAAGTTCTTAATTTGCAAAGGGTTCTCTTAGGATCCTTACCCTCTCTCTCTCTCTCTATATATATATATATATATAACGGGCCGGGTTTACCGGTTTGAAAGGTAACGAATGTTACAAAAACCATATATAAGAACTTATTTGTAGGAGTTTTTCTTTTGGGCATTTAAGGTTTATTTGCGAAGAGCACTCGCTACACAAATAATAAGTGTTTCATCAGTGAGACTTTTAGATTACTTTCAGATATTCAGCATATCATGATGCCACATGGATGACCTATTTGATCATGTATACTATGAAAGTATATATATACGGCTAATAACTTCTTGTTGCTTGTCATATTTGATATGTAAAATATTCGGTACAATATATTCTAGTTGATAAACCATTTGTTTTTTAATACGATCTTCTGGCCATATTAGTTATGTGTAATTAAAGATATTCGATAACAATTTTTTTTTTCATGCTTCCAATGTGATAGCCATTTATCCCAATATATGTTACACTTTGGAAATTTCTTCGGTATCTACTAGAATATAAGACATTATTTAATAAAAGGTTAGTACCCGTGGGTAAGATGTCGATGCTCTTCATAAGCATTTGACATGCTACTTGCACTTAAAATATTGTCGATAAGTGTCTCTGCTAGAGACTATTAATAAAAATATTTCTTATATTTCCTCATAGTACTAGTTATGTTATTTTTAAACTACATATTTGTCTATCGTATTTGTGACAGCTCCACTAAAGCTTCGGGGCATCCATAGGCACAACTAATGTATTTATTTGAATGATATAAAATCTTAGTTGTATTAATGTTTGGTCATCCATAAGTGACGGACTTATGTTATGTCAGTTTGAACAATTGATGTCATGTTTTGATCAAAACCATCCACAAAATATGGTCTCTACTAGGGCTACAACTTTTTTTTTTCTTCTTATATGAGTATTAAATATTTATCGTGAATACATGACATAGCGTTCTAAATATTTATTGAAAAACACATTTTGGCATTGTTACAACAAGTAGCATGTTATGAGTGTAAAATATGGAGAATGTCTTGTGGAACACACTGACATAAGTGATGTTCTTCATCATATAGTTTCAGTTTGGAGGTAATCCAGAAAATATGTGAGCTTGCTAACCAAATTAAAAATGGTGAGGAAAAATTATGGCAAACTTTGTGGAAGACGACCAACTTATGGTAGTCAAGCTTTCCTTGTAAAAACAATTACTTCAAATCTATACATCATTATCAAACAATTTACTAAACTAGCAAAGCAGATGTTTAAGCTACATGCTACTAGTCATTTCATAGATCGGTAACTATGTTCTATCATTTGTGAGTGAAAGTAAACAACTTTACCAATACATAAAAAATAGTTTATTCACAAGATTCCTCTCTATTTACCTGTAGAGGTAAGGTACCAAAAAGACCCAAACACCCTTAAGTATTACTCGCGGGTCACAGAGAATTCTCTTATAAGCTACCCGCAGGACACATGAATCACCCGCATATCACGAGTGAGGAGGAACGTCCTCATAGCACGCGCGGAAGCATCCTGACATCCTCAAAAGTCATCCGCAGGGCAGGACATCTGTCCGCCTAAACAATCGGAAGATAGTACCCGCGGGATAGCTGTCACCACTCAAGTACTCTCTATAATGAGGTTCATGATTCTTACTTGGGGAATACGTGACATACTAACCAATGAACAAAGGACACCTGGCCAGGTTGTTATAACCGTGCACATGGCCAGGGCGCGATCCATCCTATCAGCTGGTGACACGTGTCCAGGTTGTTATACTCATGCACATGAGACGTATAGCCCAACCTATCACAAGAGGACACGTGTCCAGGCGGTTACCAAAAATCTTCTAGAAGAGGACAGCTGCCCCAACCATTTTCCATCATCCTTTGGCTATAAATACTTTGTCAAACGGTATGAGGTATTCATTCACTCACCTATATTCTGACTACACTTAGTCTTTATACTTCAGTACTTTCTCCATTACGAACGTTACTGATTCTCATCCCGGAGGGTGGTTACAGGAAGACCCCCCTCTTGTCCTTCCTGTAACGAGACTCACGGTGTCTGTTTTGCAGGTTCCGGTCACTGGACTTCGGGAAGTCTTGCTCATATCGTGTTGGTAGTTACCGTACTATACCCTGTGGACTCATTGGATCCATGACCCATACCCGAGAAACGGATCCGTGTTTCTTCATTACCATATGTCGTCAAGTATATATATTCATCATATTTGTTTGATATAATTATCTAGCTAAGTCATATATATCTCATAATGATACCAAATAATAACCTATAGCAAATATTAGTGTAATGATGTATATCACATCTTGAAATGTACGTATATAAATTAAGCTTGACCTAGAAGATTATATCATATTGAAATGCACTTGAAAACGTCACAGATTTAACTTATAACACAATAAATTCATATATACATCTTTTGTGTGAATTATGTTGTTTAATGTAAACAATATCTAATTAGAAATAATTTTGGTTATTGAATTGGACTCCAAAGCGAAACAACTTTTTAAGAAGGTTATATTATTATTATTATTATTATTATTATTATTATTATAAATCAGAAGAAGGCTTGCATTCACACTATTACTATTCTTTTGAAATACCGTTGAATGAGTTGCACTCAATGTATTGTATTTTGCGCGTTATTACATCCTATTCTATGCCTTACACGTGTACCTTTGCTTTACACGTATTTGAAAAAGTACTACTGACAGAGTTCTCTTCTCTACTGTCTTTTAGCTTTCTATCTCTATCTTCATCACATTTGATGGACATCTGGATGTTTATGTGTTGTCGGGTTCCATTTTGGAAAACCCAGGTAGTGGTGATGGTGGTGTTGCACGACAGTCCATTGTCCATGTGTTGCCGAGTTTCAATTTTGAAAACTCTAGGCGACAAGGATCGTGGAGTACACGACAGATCACGTTTTGTTGAGAGAGAGAGAGAGAGAGAGAGAGAGCCTGAAAGTGATACAGAGTTGTTGCCATGGCCTGCTTATGGTTTTCTGGCCGTTTATGGCAGCGGCGGTGGTCGGCGACTGTAGTAGACTACGGTGTTGTGCCGATGACCGTCATTCATCGAAGGTAAACATCTTCGGACTCCATGCGTTCTTCCGTCCTCTTGTGATTTACTATCCATATCTTGGTGATTGGGGGTAGAATAATGAGAGGAATAAATATTTTTTGTTGTTCTAATTATGTTTAGAAGGTGTTCGATAATATGCTTCTTAGTACGGTTGTTGTTAACCGATCATTTTTAGTTGTCATTTTGCAACAATATTATAGTTGACATGTGTTACAATTTTATAGAAAAAAAATGTACGAAAGTTAGTGATGATTTGAGTTTGAAATGTGAGTTAGTTTTACAAATTTTGTATTTGTGGTTCTTCAATAGCATTTAAATTCACTTGGAATTGAGTTTGTGTAATTCAAAAATCTCTAAATCCAGAGCCATATTTTGATCTTGAATCATTCCCTAAACCTTGCTGCTAACTCTCTTGATGGCCTTTATTGTACACCCCGTAGTCTCTCTGATTATACCCACTCTGATCATTATCTGAGTTGTTCCCATACTGCCTTTGATGCAACTGATATCATGTCTTCTGAGAATTGCCCTGAAAATTCAGATTCTATTGAGTGTTTGAGTTTCAATAACTGAAGTTCGGGTGATTTTTAAGGCCCGGGTGATATATATTTGAATTCATATTGTTGTTGTACTTCTTCTTGCCCTGAATATAGTTGACATCTTCTTCCTCGTCTTGTACTACCAAAAAACTCGCGAATTCATGCCCCAACTCACCACAACCTTCACATACTGGGTATGTTTTTTCCAAGTTTCCCTTTCCTTGAATACATGCATCTAACAACCTATTTTCTTTTCTAGTCTATCCACTATGTCATCCCAGCCATGACTGTCTACCGCCTTTACCACTCTTTTGACCATTCTATTCGACTGAGTTTGTCTTTTCAAACTAGTTGCATGTCTTTCAAGGTGCCCCCAATACACATTTTCATCATTTGCAAGAAAAGATCCATTAGTAGTGGCTTGGATGTAACATTCTGATTTTGATAAGAGTAATAAAATAAGTTTCGTTTATTTAATAGTGTGTCGTTTATCGGTTTAGATAAATAAAATATTACTTTTTATGAGTTGGGCTTGTGTTGGGTAAATAGATGTGAGTTATGGACTTGGGTTAAAAAGGCAAGAGATAAAGACCATGGGCTTAAGCCCATGACCCATCATATATAAACAATAATTAACCCTTAATCCATTCATTTACACATATTCCATACACCATCCAAAACACACACTTAAGCTCTCTCTCTAGTTTCTTCCTCTCTCTAGCCGAAATCACCAAGAAACCCGAGCACCAACCCGAGGTAAAGATAGTATGATATTGTATAGATCCAAACCCGCTAGATTTGGTCACAAAACGACGAGCCGACACCTTTAAACCGTTATAGTCACGAGATCAGGGTGGAATCGGATATGAACCGAGCAAAAGATGAGCCTAGGGTTACCCTAACTCAGATCTAGATCGAACGAGACGAAACACGGTGTAAAACGGGGTAAAACACGCTTTTCCGGCCACCGCCCGGTTTTCTGGCACCGCGGCGCCGGAAAGGCGGCTTACGAGGTAAGATGTCAGAGAATGTTCTCTAACATTTTGAGCTAACCCTAGGCGCGCGTGTAACGAATTCGTTAAGTGATTCGTTACGAAGAGTTAGCGAATGAGTTCTGGTTCGTTAGGTTGATTCGTTATGTCAGTTCGTCAAAATAGAATAACGAATGAGTTTCATTCGTTAACCAGTTCGTTATAAGATCCAATTCGTTACAAGGACCAGTTCTTTATAAAGGTTCAATTCGTTATAAGGTCCAATTCGTTATAGGGCTCAGTTCGCTATGAAGGTCAATTAGTTATAAAGTAAAGAATTAGCCAATTCGTTATGAGAGACAGAAGTAACGAATGAACCCCAATTCGTTAAGGAATGGATAACGAACTGAAGTTTACTAAAATTACAGAATGGTCCCTGGACTTAGAAAAGAATGATTTAATTACAAAGAAGCCCTCGAACCTTTTAAGTTAGCAAATAAAATAATAAATTGTAATGGAAAATGTGTTAAGACAGTTAATGGAAATAAAATTTTTCCAAGCTGACCTGGTAGCTCGACCCCAGCCAGGGGTTCTGCCCCTTGGACCCTGCTAGGGGCTTCCGCCCCTAGAATCCCCGCTGCCAGGGGCTGTAACATCATGTTTTCTAGTTTCGGTTAATAAATGAAAATACGAGTTATTATGAGTCGGGCTAGTGTTGGGTTAAATGGATATGGGTTATGGACTTGGGTTATAAAAGAAAGAAGGAAATACCATGGGCTTAAGCCCATGATCCATAATTATATAAGTCATAAATTCCCACTTATTCCTCATTTACACATATCCATACACCACCAAAACACACACTTAAGCTCTCTCTCTAGTTCTCTCCTTGCCTAAGCCGAAACCAAGAAGGAAACCGAGCACCGAAACCAAGATGTAATCGGGTATAAACCTAACCTAAGATGAGCTTAGGGATCACCCTAGCTCAGATCTGGATCGAACGGGGCGAAAAACGAGTCAAAACTCGTTTTTCCGGAGACGGCGCCGGAAAAGTTAATACGAGGTAAAAAGTTGTCAGGGAATGTTCTGACATTCCCTGACCTAACCCTAGTTCGCTAACGAGAATTTAGCGAATTAAAGGTGATTCGCTAACCGATTCGTCTAAGGGAGCATAACGAACTAGCTCTAGTTTGTGTCCGATTCGTTAAAGGAAAAGGGTAACGAATTACCCTTGACTCGTATAGCTAGTTCATTAGAAGAAGATAACGAATTAGAAGGTCCAATTCGTTACATGGACTGATTCGTTATATGGACTGGTTTGTTATATGAACTGATTCGTCAAAGGACCAGTTCGTTAGAGGTTTCAATTTGTTACAAGGACCAGTTCGTTATAACAAACCAGTTCGTTAGAGAACCTAGTAACAAACTAGAAGTTTTATGAAATGACAGAACAGTCCCTGGATTTATAAAAGAATGGTTTAATTGCAAAGAAGCCCTTGAACTTTTTAAGTTAGCAAATTTAATGATGACTCAAAATTCTAATGGAAAATGTGTTAAGATAGTTAATGGAAATAAAAATTTTAAGTTAGCAAATTTTTTAAGTTAGCAAATTTAATGATGGCTCGACCCCAGCCAGGGGCTCTACCCCTTGGAACCTGCTAGGGGCTGCCGCCCGTAGAACCCCGCTGCCAGGGGCGCTGCCCCCGGACCCTCATCCATTGTGGGTTATATAAAAATAGAAATACGATATGAGTAGCGATAGTTAATTAATACATGTAATCATTATACAGTTAGCCGCACACAACTCAAGAAAGGAATAACTATTAACGGTGAACGTAACCACATTCAGGTAAGTTCTAGCCCCATTCCTTGTTATGTTCTCGGGGCTGTGTGCATACTCAATGTGATTAGTTAATACCCTTATCCTAAGAGATAAGTGTATGCCATATATGTATTATGTGAATGATTGCTTGTCGGTGTGTGAACGATCTTTGGATATTGCTCGTATTGGCAAGTTATGATTATGGATATAATGTATGAATGATATGTACGTATGTTATGAATGAACGTAAGAGATAGTCAGGTATAAAAGAAAGGGACTGAGCCCTAATAATACTCAAGGCAGAAAGGGACTGAGCCCTAATAATACTCAAGGTAGAAAGGGACTGAGCCCTAATAATACTCATGGCAGAAAAAGGGACCGAGCCCTAATAATACTCGAGGCAGGAGGGCGTAATGCTCTTTAAAACGTATAAGTATGTAAAGTATCGATGGATGCAGAGTATGCAAAGAAAGAATAAAAAGGAAGAATGAAAGAAAGAATGTATATATTTATATATGTACTAAAGAAAGATGTACAGGTTAAAAATATAATATTTATCTTCGGATGCATATGTATAAGTAGGTGAAAGTATTGTATATTACTTGATTAACTAGAACTCACTCAGCATAGCTGACTTTTAGTATGCATGCATGTGAGTAGAATGAGACAGCTGGCTTGAGCGAGGGCACATGGCAGAAGAATAAGAGTCTGGCATCTGAAGACTTAAGACGTTTTTGTTTAATGTTATGATATTTTGAAAGACAAGAATGTTTATTTTAAGACAAGTCATGGATTTTTATGTAATGTTTTATGAATGTTTAATGTTCCGCGAATGTTTTAATTAACTCTGATGTTCAGAACTGTGTTTATGAGTAAATCTAACGTCCAAAGTGGGCACCGGTAACGGGGCCTTACAGGGGCGCTGCCCCAGGACCCCCGTTCGTTGAGGGTAATAATTAAACTAGAAACGTGATATGGGTAGTGATAGTTAAATTGATAGGTGTAATTGTTATATAGTTAGTCGTGAATAGCTCAAGAAAGGAATAACCATAAACGGTGAACGTAACCGCATTCAGGTAAGTTTCTAGCCTCATTCCTTGTTACGTTTTCGGGGCTGTGTGCATACTCAATGTGATAGTTAATACACTTACCTTAAATGTAAGTGTATGCCATGTATGATTTGTATGTTATTTATGTATATCTTGGATGTGAATGAAAGCTTGACGGTGCGTGAACGATCTTTGGATATTGCATGCACTGCCAGGTGATGGTTTGATGATATGATTGTGTAAATGATGGATGAATGATGTATGTACGTATGAAACTTACAATTTTATATATGGAAAGGTATGGTATGATAGTAGGAAAGAAAGGGAGACCGGACCCTAATAATATCCGAGGATGGAGGGTACCAGACCCTAATAATATCCGAGGATGGAGGGTACCCGACCCTAATAATATCTGAGGAAGAAGGGAGACCGGACCCTAATAATATCCGAGGATGGAGGGTACCGGACCCTAATAATATCCGAGGTATGTAGGGAAAAATGCTCTTTATAATATAAGGTTAGTTACGAATGTATATGAAAGAATAATGCACAGGTTAAGTATGTAAAGCGTACCTTCGGGCACGTATATGTGTATGAAATGTAAGTTATTTTATTAACTAGAACTCACTCAGCGTAGCTGACTTTTAGTATGCACGCAGCGGAATAGATTGCAGCAGCTAGCTTGAAGGAGACACATGGCAGGATCTGAATATCTGTTATGATGTTTGATATTTTATGTTATGTTATGTTTTAAAAAGACAAGCTATGAACGTTTGTATTGAATGGTTGACTTTTAATCTTATTCCGCGAAAGTTTTAATTAACTCGGATATTTAGAACTGTGTTTATGAGTAAATCCAACGTCCACAGTAGGGCACCGGTAACGGGGCCTTACATTGGAGGTCTCAAACATCATCATTGGAGAGACTGTCATGGGATGCCTTTATCAACTCCCATATAACTATTCCATGATGTTGACAAGTCCTCAACAACAATTTAAATCTCTGAAAGGTCTTTTAGAAGGTTTCACCCATGCACTACTGAAAATTCCGATTGGCCTTTTGAGCCACGGTGGTTCTCTATGGTGTATGATATTCATGCAGAAAATTTTGCGCCAAATCCTGCCACTTGTAAATACTAGCATACGACAAAGATAAGAACCATTGTATTGCTGCATCATTCAAACTAAACTGGAATACAACCATCTTCACTTCATCCCCGGTAAAAGCCTGTCTTGAGATATTGGCACAGATTGAGTTAAAATCACTCAAGTACATATATGGTTCTTCAGTATCTTTCCCGTGAAACATGGGTAACCCAGTTAAACTGCTCTGCCTCACTAAAAAGGTTCTTCCATCTCTCACTAGAATGATGATTGGTATAGGGTTAGTGGCAGCTTGTGGGATGAAGTGACTTTGAACACCCATGACTGATGGAACATATGCTCTCGGCACTTCATCATCAAACTCAAAAAAGGGAACCTATGGCTCGCGGTTATTTAGACTCTCGGTGCTTGATATTGCGATTTCTGGATGGTTTTGGAGGTTCTTGGTTATTCTGAAGATTTTGTTGTTGATATTGATACTGACCCACATATTCATCCCCAAATTCCTCCTCATCGTCATATATTAGCCAGGTTAACCCTTTATCTTTCTTTTCCGAACTCTACTGGCCTCTCACGGTTTAGTGGGTCGATCTGACTGACAAGTTGTCATCAAAGTTCAGTTGTCTTCTCTGGTTACATTAACCCCCTCTACGGTTTACCTGGTTTCGATTATGGTTAGCATTCTTGTTTCGGTTAGGTGGTAGGTTGTTCCAAGGAATAGGAGTTGTTCTTGGTTTAGTGGTTGATCTTGGTTATCGGTTCGGTAGTCATTCGGGTTGTGGTTATTTCGGTTACTCATGTCTTCTGTTTTTGGTTTCAAAGTTGTGGCTTCTTGTTTTCAGTTTAACTTGGGTTTCTAGGCTACTCGGTTTCTCTTTGCTGTTTTTTCAATTTTTGGATCAAACTATTACGGCTTTTTCTCGCGGGAATATCATGTTTGCATTACACATGCACAGACAAAAACTCAAAAATCCCGCGTAAAATAAACGAAGAAATAATAAAAATAAAAACTAAAAATTAAGCTAAACTAGTACTTTGTGCGCTGATTCCCCGGCAACGACACCATTTTGATGTAGATGTCGTGCTCTAATCAAAACCAATTATTTATAATCTTAAATACCTATAAGTAGTTTGAGTAAGTAAGGTATCCATAGGGAATTAATGGAAAGTGCAAGTTTGACTCATGACTTTAACTAATTAACTAAGCAGACAGTCGATGTCAACCTGTTTAGAAATATGGTTTGACTGCAACACGATTGCTTTTTAAAGTTGTAGACAAGTATTAGAAAAGTGATTCAATTTAGGTTCAAGTTATGCGGTGACCAACTAATCACAGATTCAGATAAGCTGATTGCGCGGTAATTACTAGACCTAATATTTGGGTTGTGATGACAAACGATACCCTAACCGAATTGTTGACACAACTGAACCCGATCTACCCAATTGCCAATTTTATATTATGCAAATCAATTAGGTTGCAATGACTAGTGGTTATTAGTTCAATGACACAAATACCTAGTCCTAAATGTTTATGAACCCAACCAGATAAGTGATGCAAAATTCAATAATCAAGAACACAAACTGTTCAAACAATTAATTGGCAAAGTTAACAAGATTAAATAACAAACTCAATCAAGTTCATAATCAATTAAGCATAAAGAATCTGATCATAGTCATCTACACAAAATCCTACACATGAAGTGGTCACAAGTGGTTTAGCCTTGCCTTTGCATCACGATTGACTCGCATATGAGTTGGAAGGATGAAACCATGCATGATTTGATGATTGAGAGGTGTTAAGATGGTAAAGAATTGCTCCAAAGTCATCAGTGGTGGCTAGGGTATGAAGGATAATCGACTTAGGGTTTAACCAGACTTAAATATGGAAGAAAACAAGCCCAAAGCACACTTCCCGTCAGACCTGACCGTAGCCTATGGCCAGGCCTCCGTAGCCAGGGCCGTAGGCTATGGCCTTCAGCCTCTGTGTAACACCTCGGATTTTCGAATTTATTAAATACCCGACTAGTTTCGATGTTCGGGTTATCTTTTATTTCGTTATCAAGTTTAAATTTGTTTAATTATTAATATATATCATATTTAAAATTTTTATTTAAATATTTATAATTATATCTTTCTTGTTTTGGCACTTTTAACCCAAACTATAACATTTTACCCAATAGTGTTTCCACCTTTAACTTCCAAGGACTATAAATGTAAATACTATATACAATATTTTATTATTATTCTGATCCAGAACCCATATCCATTTACCCATGAACCGTGTAACGATCCGTAAACCCGCATCATGACTTGTCCTTCAATTCTCGCATTCAACATGGAAATTGAATCAAATTTTATGTTAATCATTCCTAATTGGTCATAGCCGACAGTCTTATTTAAGTTATATCAATCTATATGATTCGTTTTACAATTTTTAACTATGTCGACCTCAACTCGTTAATCATGGGACACGTTAACTAACATGATAATGCAATTAATCTTCCAGTATCTATCCCCTACCCATCGCCCTCAATACCCCCTATATATTTAAATTATAGTAGCTGTTTGTATCGTGTTCTTGGACCCCCCCCTCTGCCGTCGGGTTTCTTGAGCCGTAGACCTGTGATTAAGCATCAACTAAGGTAATTAAACACAATATTATGTTCGTCGTTCATTAATCTGCAAAACCCCTAACGTTAATTGAGCATTCTATGAACGATTTGATCAATTTGATGTTCTAGGGTTTATAGTTTGAATTGGGTTTCTGTTCTGCTAGTTATTTTTAATCTGATTCATCTTTTAACAAACTAACACACTAGCTCGCATGGTTGGTGTGTATGATATTGAATTTCTGGGCTGGAGGGCACATGTTCGAATCCTCCAGCAGCGTTTTGGTTTTCTTTGTTTTTTTTTTCGTTTTAATTTATTATATATATATATCATCTATTTAATTCCCTAAATCAAAATAATAATATTGTAAATATTAGAATTAATTCATATATTTTAAAAACCAACATTTTAACTTGTCATGTTTTCCGAACTCTTGGATTAAAACCATATATATATATATATACTATAGTTATTAATATTTGTTAAATATTTTAATTTATTTAAAAAGTAGTTTTAACTTAATATATGCATATCACGTAAATTCATGCATAACATAGTTCTAGTGTTTTATAATGAGAACATATTCTTATATAAATATTCTTCATTGTAAACTTGGAGTTTTATTAATATATAAATGTACTAGACGTATTTTAGTTTAAAATAAGTATTTTTAAGGCGATCTCTCTATATTATGTTTCCAAAATTTATAAATAATTATTTAAATATATTATTTATAATTGTAATTTTATATAATTAAAATATGCTGATTTCTATAAACATTTGATAAATAAAAGTGATAATAAGTTAATTTAATATTTAATTTTCGCAAGAACACACGCGACCATCAAAGCGCTGAATCTCTATTTAGTTTAGATTTTTTATTCAATCCGTATTCATTCCGTAATTATTTGCTACTTAGGATTCTCGTCGGTATTTTCCCGAAGCACGCATGATTTCTGCAAATCGCCATCCTCGTTGTTATCTATTGCCTTTTGTTCGTCTATTGATGTAAGTACTACATTCCCCTCTTTTTACTCGTTTTTTACGTTTTGGGTACATATGCGTAAATATATTTCTCATATATACTTATACACAAAACTGCAACTTTGTCTTGTGTGTTAACAACGCATACCTTACTTGTTTATGTGCTTATTTGCTTAGTACGCTTCCGCATTCGGAGATGTCCAACATAATCTCAGTCTAGTATGATCATACGTCAGTCGTTAGCCTTTGTGCTTCTCGACATCTCAGCTATACTTGCTCACTTGGTTATTTTGTTATTCTCATATGTCTTGTTGCAGCTACGTATTTTGTTATATATACTATATGTACAGCTAAACTGGTGTGTTGCTCACTCAACATGTGTTGTTCACAAAATTCTATTTTATATGCATATGCAGGTTATCGTAGAAATTTAATGCAGATTAGTGAAAACTTAGTAAAGAATTTAAGTTAGGAATGATACAATCAAGAATTTAATTTGTAATTGTTGTTTGTTTAATAATTTGTATTTTGTACTTGATTTATTAAATCGAATTAAATAGATATTGTCATTTAAATAATGTTGCATGATAGTAACCTTTGAAAAGCTGTGAGAAATCAATTCGTCCCGGCATTTCCTCTATAGGTTGGGGTGTGACAGATTGGTATCAGAGCCGAAGGTTTAAGATATGTCGTTAGAAATTGCCTTAGACACATGTTTAGGAGCCCTATACATGCCTATCTGTTTACCTTTATGTGTTCAAATTAAATTGTTTACAGCTTTCTTAGATAGTTATTATTTATTATCTATTGTTGCACATACACACAAACTCTGAGGCTATGCCTCAACATTCAAAGAAAACTTTTTGAAAAGTATATTGTTTTTATTTTCGAGAAATCCCTTAAGAATTCCCAACTGTTGTTTTCACTCGTACACCTTAAGGCTAGGTTATGTGGCATGTCCCTTTGATAAATGAAAGGGGAAGGGGAATTGTAAGTTGGGCACTGGCAAAACGGTTCTAAGAACCAAAGGTAAGAAGCTATTCCTTACCTGGGTGATAACCTGACCACATCACTCAACCCTATGGACCCGAGTGAGATCCATAAATGCCATATGACCGACACCTTAGGTTGATTTTAACAGAATTCACGGTGGTTCGTGGCTAAACTCGGTTTCCCCGATTATTGTGTTTCGTTATTTAAATGGTTGGTTGGGTAAAAATCCATGGAACCCATAGGCACTCCTACTATCTATTTCTCAACTTGTTTTCGTATTATTTGTTGGAGTAATCAAACGTGGTGGTTCACAAGATACTTCGACTACCCATATTTATTTTGATAGTTCGTTATTTAGTTTGGTCAATTAAAACGCCGTGTAACGCTCATTTGGCCGACAAACTTCATTGCATTGTTAATTCGTTAATTAGTTGGGACCAGTGTTGTAAAACTCGGCCTAGGCGGCCGAGTACTCGACGCCTAGGCGCTCCTCGGCACTTCACTGCACCGCTTTTCTTCTCCAAGGTCAAAAAACTTGGAATCGGCCCTATGCGGGCCAACTCGGACCTAGGCGGCTCTACTCGGGCTAGGCGGTCCAACTCGGTCTTAACAAAATTTTGAGTCTTATTATAAAAAAACTCAATTTCTCCTAGAGCCTATCACTGCTTTTTTCCTTTTCACGCTAAGACGCAACCTAATTTATGTTCTAAACTCGCAACAACCATTGTTATCATCCGATTCGAAGTTTTAAACTCGCAAACCTCTTATTTAAGTACGATTGAGGTGCATCTTTCATCAACTAAGACATGCTCTTGAACAAATATGTATGTGTTATTGATCGTTTTTATATTTTTCATTTGTATTTTGTAGAATATTTAGTAAACTTTTCACATTTGACATATATATAATCTCAAAAAATTGAATTTTTATAAAATACCATGTCTGAGTACTCCCCGAGTACACCCCGCCTAAATCAAGTACTCGCAACTCCCTAGTCGACCGCCCTGGTAGCGCCTAACGATTTTTGCAACCTTGGTTGGGACAATCAAATTGCCATGTAACGCTAATGGGCTGTCCAACTCAACTGTTTTTTTTGTTAGTTCGTTGGGCCATTCAAATTGCCATGGAAAGCTCATGGGAGGCCAACATCCACAATTTATATTTCGTTAGTTTATTATAAACTTAATCAAATAATAATCTAAATTTTAAACTGACTTAACTCCTCGTGTAGTCATCACACATTAATCTTATTGACTACATCCTTTAACAACTATTTACGCAATGTACCCCCCTCATCTTATAAACTATTACTTTTAATCCTCATGACACAATTCCTCTCACTTCTTAAGGCAACATTGTTATAAGTTATAAACATTTTATTATCCTAATGTTTTCCTCAACTTATCCTTCATCTTATAAATCTTTATTTTTGGTCCTCATAGAATGTCTCATTTAAGAAACCACCGTCATCCTCAACATCAATCGACTGATTCTCATCACCACCGTATAGCTGCTTGTATAGCCAAATAGAAAACTGCTGCGATCCCTAGACTGGTGACCCAAATTCAAAACATCAACGCAACCGGTCCAACTTTTACCACTTACATCTCTGTTGGTAACGGCGAATCATCTACCACCACTCATCCTCGCAACAAGAAACGTAAGAACATGACTCTAACCAATCCAACTCAACCGCGAGCCTCTCCCTTTTGCCCGAAAAAGAGACATTACAATGGAGTGCACTCCATCTATAACACTTGCCACCATCACCACCTGATCAACCTCAATTGTCGTCTTTGCACCAATTGTAACCGCTATGGCCATCTTGCTAATGCCTGCCGTCGAGTCCGTAGTGCACCAACTTCTCCACAACGATTTGAGACGCCTATTTATCGAAACCGTATTATGCCAACTTCTCAACCCGGTGTTCCTAATACCCGTGCTTACTACCATTGTGGAGACCTAAACCATCTCCGTAATTCGTGTCCTCATCGTATCCATGGTCAACCAGCTCAAACAATGACTGCACCCCACTACTTGACCCATGCACATCAAGCTCAAACCCATCAACCTCATGTCCCTTAAGCTCCTCCTATCAATTAAGGTCACCCAGACTTAACCCAACACTATCAAACCCCGCAACCGCAAGCTCAAGTTTACCAAATATATTCCACCAAACAACCTCTTTACAAACGGTTGAAGCTCAAGTTATTCAAGCTATCCCAAATCAATCTACTTCGACTGCTCCAACCTCTATGAATGCAACTCCTCATGGTGCTCCAAGTCACATCAATTAAGCTATTCAAAGACCGTGAAGACTTTTACCGTTCCTTTTATCTATCTTAAGTTATTTTGTCTTTTCTTACGTATTGTAACGCCTCTTTATGGCCTTGGATTATTTTCCATTTGAACTATTTACATTCTATCTAATAAATAAAGTTTCTTTTGATTAAATGATTGTTTATTGAAGCCTACTTCTAACTTATTTCCTTACCTTCATTAACCTTGACTATTTATAAGCTACCCCTTCTTCAACTTTAAATACTTATATCTTTACTTTTAAAAGTCGTCTTAAAATTTCTTTGCTTTATTAAAATTCACTACAACTTTTGAAATTGTTTTATGCATTGTTGATATTCTAGTGTTATGAATTAAAACTCCTTAAAACTTTTGTTTCCTCAAAGTCATGTTTTTAATCAAATGCTTTGTAAATGCACACGATGGGACGAATCATGTGGACCATCCGACGATGAAAATAATTATGGCCCGGAACATAATTATCGAAGTTCTCGCATGGAAAGCATGATGCGTAAGATTGTATGTCATAATAGAGAATTGAAAGCAGTTGACATAACGGTACAAATGTAGAAATGATAAGGACATGGTGGATACGCCGCTGGTACATCGTATATATAAGGGCCCTTATCGGATTTGCATTTGGAGCGTTATTTTACCTATTCAAAGTTCGGTGTTATGATAAATTTTTAAATTTGATTTTTAAAATTTTCTTTTCCTCAAATTTAATGGTTTTGTTATAGCATCCTTTAATTTCGGGACGAAATTCCCAAAAGTAGGGGAGACTGTAACACCTCAGATTTTCGAATTTATTAAATACCCGACTAGGTTCGATGTTCGGGTTATCTTTTATTTCATTATCAACTTCAATTTGTTTAATTATTAATATATATCATATTGAAAATTTTTATTTAAATATTTGTAATTATATCTTTATTGTTTTGGCACTTTTAACCCAAACTATAACCTTTTACCCAATAGTATCTCCACCCTCAACTTCCAAGTACTAAAACTATAAATACTATATACAATATTTTATTATAATTATGATCCAGAACCCATATCCATTTACCCATGAACTGTATAACGATCCGTAAACCCGCATCTTGACTTGTCCCTCAATTCTCGCGTTCAACATGGAAATTGAATCAAATTTTATGTTAATAATTCATAATTCGGCATAACCGACAGTCTTAATTAAGTTATATCAATCTATATGATTCGTTTTACCATTTTTAACTATGCCAACCTCAACTCGTTAATCATGGGACGCGTTAACAAACATCATAATGCAATTAATCTTCTAGTATTTATCCCCTACCCATCTCCGTCAATACCCCCTATCTAATTAAATTATAATAGCTGTTTGTATCGTGTTCTTGGATCCCCCTCTGCCGCCGGATTTCTTGAGCCATAGACCTGTGATTAAGCATCAACTAAGGTAATTAAACACAATATTATTTTCGTAGTTCATTAATCTGCAAAACCCCTAACGTTAACTGAGCAATCTATGAACGATTTGATCAATTTGATGTTCTAGCGTTTATAGTATGAATTGGGTTTCTGTTCTGGTAGTTATTTTTGATCTGATTCATCGTTTAACAAACTAACACCCCAGCTCGCACGGCTGGTGTGTGTGATATTGAATTTCTGGGCAGGAGGGCACGTGTTCGAGTCCTCCAGCCGCGTTATGTTTTTCTTTTTATTTTTAATTTATTATATATATATATATATGTATATATATCATCTATTTAATTCCATAAATCATAATAATAATATTGTAAATATTAGAATTAATTCATATCTTTTAAAAACCGACATTTTAACTTGTCATATTTCCCGAACTCTTGGATTAAAACCACACACACACACACAAACACACATATATATATATATATATATATATATATATATATAGGGTGGGGTTAGAATAAGAAGTGAGTTATTTGTAAAAAGTGTGAGAAGTAATATCGGGCGTTGGATGTGATCATATGATGGTGGATATTGTTAGTGTGTTTTAAGTTCGGTGTGTTTTATTTTGTTAGTTCGGTGTGTTTTTAGTTCGGTGTGTTTTATTTTTTTAAGGGTCAAAACACTTCTTACACTTCTTAGGATAGTTTTACTTCTTATTTTAACCTTGCCCTCTCTCTCTCTATATATATGTATATATAATTTAGTTATTAAAATTTGTTAAATATTTTAATTTATTTAAAAAGCAGTTTTAACTTAATGTATGCATAACACGTAAATTCATGTATAACATAGTTCTAGTGTTTTATGAAGAGATCATTCTTATATAAATATTCTTCAATATAAACTAGGATTTTTATTAATATATAAATGTACTAAACATATTTTAGTTTAAAATAAGTATTTTTAAAGCGATCTCTTTATATTATGGTTCCAAAATTTATAAATAATTATTTAAATATATTATTTATAACTGTAATTTTGTATAATTAAAATATGCTAATTTCTATAAACATTTGATAAATAAGAGTGATAATAAGTTAATTTTATATTTAATTTTCGCAAGAACACACATGACCATCAAAGCCCTGAATCTCTATTTAGTTTAGATTCTTTATTCAATCTGTATTCATTCCGTAATTATTTGTTACTTAGGATTCTCGTTGGTATTTTCCCGAAGCACGCATGGTTTCCGCAAATCGCCATCCTTATTGTTATCTATTGCCTTTTGTTCGTCTATTGATGTGAGTACCACATTCCCCTCTTTTAACTCGTTTTTCACATTTTGGGGTATATGCGTAATTATATTTCTTATATTATAATTATACACAAAACTGCAACTTTGTCTTATGTGTTAACAATTTATACTTACTTGTTTATGTGCTTATTTGCTTTGTATGCTTCCGCATTCAGAGAGGTCCAACATAATCTCAGTCCAGTATCATCATACGTCAGTCGTTAGCCTTTGTGCTTCTCAACATCTCAGTTATAGTTGCTCATTTGTTTTATTTGTTATTCTCATATTACTTGTTGCAGCTACGTAATTTGTTATATATACTATATGTACAACTAAACTGGTGTGTTGCTCACTCAACATGTGTCGTTGACAAAATTCTATTTTATACGCATATGCAAGTTATCGTAGAAATTTATTGCAGATTGGTGAAGGCCTAGTGAAGAATTTATGTTAGGAATGATACAATCAAGAATTTAATTTGTAATTGTTGTTTGTTTAATAAGTTGTATTTTGTACTTGAATTATTAAATCGAATTAAATAGATATTTTCATTTAAATAATGTTGTATGATAGTAACATTTGAAAAGCTGTGAGCAATCATTTCGCCCCGGCATTTTCGCCGCAGGTTGGGGTGTGACACTCTGCCTTACGGCTCCTATTTTTCAATTTTCAAATTGTTCTCGTCGAGAAACCCAAAATTCATATATTATGGGTTCCGTAACTCATTTTCTAGTCCCGGCTATTCCCGTTTTACTTTAGATGCGCATGAATCACTTCCAAACACCCCCGATTGCTTCCTTTTTGCCCATATCTCAATTCCTTGTCATCCTAAGTGCTCCAAATTAGTTCTTAAGGCCTCGTGTTTTATTGATGGGTTGACATACGAGGACCGAAAGCATCTTAAGGCCTCGTGTAATGGTCAGTTGCTGAATCAGCCTGAGGAAGATGATTGGGAGTTTCTAGAGTTTATGTGTGAAGATTCAAAATCTGAAGCAGCAGCTGAACGACGAAGACGGGGTAATTCATCAAGGTCAGTTAAGTCAGTTTTAGTGAATCTGAAAGAATTACTGAGTTGGAACGTGAACTGGCTGAGTTGAAGAAGGGTAAGAAGAAAGAGGCCGGGAAAGTTGGTGTTAAATTCCCGGTTTGTGAAGATTGTGGTGAACTCGGGCATAAGGCAGAAAATTTCCCCGACTATTATGATGATGAGGAGGATGACACCAAGGAAGTTAATTACACTTACGGGGATTCCAAAGGCCAAGGGTTCAATTCAAACACATATCACCCGGGCCTGAGGAATCACCCGAACTTTCGTTACTGGAACGCGTCTTCTCAGTTGAACCCGGACTTTTAGGGATCGAGCCAGAACAGATCGCATGGTAATTACCACTAGAGCGGTTATCAGCAGGGTTCGAGTAATCATAATCGGGGGTATAAGAGAGACGGTAACCGGGGTGGAAATTCTTCGGGCCTCGGGAAATTCGGATGAGTCCGTGCACTCAAAGTTGAATGCATTATTGAAAGTTATGACTGATTACAAGGTCGAGATGAAGCACAGTTTGAGTTGTAGGATAAATCGTCGGAGGCAATGATGAAGCAAATCGGTCAGCTCGCTTCAGGCATGGCGAAATTACAGAAGAATGCGGGCCAAATTCTGAGCAACACCACCCGAATCATCACAGTTCAAGATCGAAAAAGCACGTCAACCAGGTAAGTATTATACGTAATGGCAAGAAATATGATAACCAGGTTGGGGGTCCACCACCATTGGTTGATGGGGTGGTGGAAGAAATTGATGAAACCCTCGTGGGTAATGACGAGCCGAAACCGATTGAATTAAATAAACCTAATAAAATTGAAACTAAAAATAACAAATCGGTTCCGAATGATGACACCAACAACTCTAAGGATAAGGAAAAGGTGAAAATCGTTCCATATCTCGATGCTTTGTTGGCGCCATCAAATGCGAAGATGGATCAAAATGAGGCCCGCAACAAGAAGAAATGTGGGAAACGTTTAAACAAGTCAAAATTAACATTCCTCTTTTAGATGCCATTAAACAAATTCCCGCCTATGCTAAGTATTTAAAAGAATTGTGCACACAGAAAAGGAGTCATAAGATTCCTAAACAGATTGATTTTACCGATAATGTGAGTGCAATTCTTTTGGGTGCTCTTCCGCCCAAGCTACAAGATCCGGGAACACCCATTATACCCATTCAAGTGGGTGATTTTAAAATGACTTGGGCGCTTCTAGATCTTGGAGCTAGCATCAGTATTTTCCCGGGCAGTTTTAACGACTAGTACGAATTTGGCCCGCTTCGTGCGGCTGCCACCACGGTTGTCATGGCTGACCTGACACCGAAACTGCCCCGAGGAATATTGACTGACGTTATCATCAAGGTGGAAGACTTTTACTTTCCAGTTGACTTTTTGGTCCTCGATTATGTTTCGGGTGAAAGCACCAAACAGCCCACGGTTATCCTCGGTAGACCATTTTTGGCTACCGCAAATGCCAACATTAATTGTAGAAATGGTACTGTTGACATGGCATTCGGTAATCGTAAGCTGAGAATTAATGTTTTCACACGTGGAGATAACTCTCCGGTCGATGACGAGTGCTTCATGGCCGATGTCATTGACTAGTCATCCCGCTATACGACTCTGTCTTCAGCCCGTATGGCACAGCGGAGACGTGTTTTTTGTTTGACAGGTCACATGTGGAGATATATAAGTTGCTGGAAGAGGAGGAAAAACAAATGGAGATCGCAGCTATGCGAGGAGACCGTCCACCTTGGTCAGTTCAGGTGGAACCGCTTCCCGAGAAGATTGACACCGGATTGAAACCGTTAATGCTGGAAGCACCGAAAGTCGAGCTGAAAGAGCTCCCAAAGCATCTAAAATATGCTTTTCTTGGTAAGAATAATACATTGCCTGTTATTATAGCTTCTAACTTATCTTTTGAACAGGAAAATGCTTTGATGGCGGTGTTGGTTGCGAATAAAGAAGCAATCGGGTGGACGATAGCGGATCTGAAGGGAATCAGTCCCTCAATTTTGATGCACAAAATTTTAACAGATCCGGCTGTCAAACCGGCGCACGATGCTCAGAGGAGGTTGAACCCGAACATAAGGGAAGTGGTGAAGAAGGAAGTGTTGAAGTGGTTAGATGCTGGCATTATCTTTGCCATATCAGATAGCACGTGGGTGAGCCCAACACAGACAGTACCGAAAAAGGCGGGCGTCCAAGTCATCTAGGACGACTCAGGTAACGAGGTCGCCACCCGGCCGGTAACCGGGTGGCGCATTTGTATTGATTATCGTAAACTGAACGCGACAACATCAAAAGATCACTTTCCGCTTTCGTTTATCGATAAAATTGTTGAAAAGCTATCTGGTCAAAAATATTATTGCTTTTTAAATGGGTATTCCGGGTATAACCAGATAGCTATTCATCCTGAAGATCAGGAAAAGACTACGTTTACGTGCCCGTATGGCACATTCGCTTTCAGGTGAATGCCATTTGGGTCATGTAACGCCCCCGCCACCTTTCAGAGGTGCATGATGAGTATCTTTTCAGATATGGTGGGGGAGTCTTTGGAAATTTTCATGGATGATTTTTCGATTTTCGGCACATCTTTTGAGTCATGTTTAAACCGACTCAAAAGAGTTTTGAAAAGATGTGTCGAAACGAACTTGGTTCTTAGTTGGGAAAATAGCCATTTTATGGTCCAAGGGGGAATTGTTTTGGGCCATGTCGTTTCAAGTCGGGGGATCGAGGTGGACCGGGCTAATGTCCAAGTCATTTCTACTCTACCTCATCCCACCAATGTCAAAGGCATTAGATCATTTCTAGGGCATACCGGGTTTTATAGACGGTTTATTACGGGTTTTAGTGATATTACCAAAGCCTTATGTAATTTATTGCTTAAGGATGCCCCGTTTGACTTTAATGACGAATGTGCTAAGGCTTTTGACATTTTGAAATTGAAATTAGTGGAAGCCCCGATTTTGAAATCACCCGATTGGAGTATACATTTTGAAATAATGTATGATGCAAGTGATTATGCGGCCGGGGCTGTTTAGGGTCAACGGGTTGACAAGAAACCCGATGCTATATACTATGCAAGTAAAACCCTCTCGGGATGCTCAATTAAATTATACCACAACCGAGAAGGAGTTACTAGCAGTAGTATATGCTTTAGATAAATTCCGGTCTTATATTTGGCATAGTAAAGTTATTATATATTCTGACCATTCTGCTGTCAGGTACCTCATGAACAAAAAGGATGTAAAACCGAGGCTTATCAGATTGGTTTTGCTGTTGCAGGAATTTGATCTAGAGATTGGGGACAAGAAAGGGAGTGAAAATGTTGTTGCAGATCACTTGTCCTGAATTATGATGGAAAATGGGAACATAGATGGGCCCATTAACAAGTCCTTCCCGGATGAGCATATTCTGGTAGTTTCACAAAATCCCTGGTTTGCTCATATTGTTAATTTTAAAGTTGCCGGTGATTTACCAGAGCATTGGCCAAGGAGAAAGAAGAAACAATTGATGTCCCAAGCAAAATAGTACATCTGGGACGATCCGGATTTGTTTAAAATTGGTGCTATTCAGATGATCAGACGATGCATACCTGAGGAGGATGTCAGATCAGTGTTGGAAGACGCACATTCGTCTGCGTGTGGTGGTCATTTTAGTGGCCAGAAAACCGCTCGAAAAGTTTTAACAAGTGATTTCTTTTGGCCTTCATTGTTTAAGGATGCTCACGAGTTCGCGACACACTGTTTAAAGTGTCAACAACTCGGGAGTATTTCTAAGCGGGACGAGATGCCCTTGAACCCGATCCTAGTTGTTGACATTTTTGATGTCTGGGGGATCGATTTCATGTGCCCGTTTCCAAATTCACACGGTAATTTGTATATCCTAGTGGTCGTCGATTACGTTTCAAAAGGGGTTGAAGCGATAGCCACTAGGACAAATGATCACATAGTCGTTTGCAATTTTGTTCAAAGTAATATTTTTTCGAGATTTGGAGTCCCCCGAACCATCATAAGTGATGGGGGATCTCATTTTAAGAATTTTAAATTTGGGAAATTGCTTAAACGATTTGGTGTTGATCATAGGATTGCAACTCCTTTCCATCCACAAACGAGTGGACAAGTTGAGGTTTCCAATAGGAAAATTAAACAAATTTTACAGAAAGCTGTTCGGACGGACCAGAAGGATTGGTCAACTAAGTTGACCGACGCCCTATGGGCCTACCGAACCGCTTATAAAACGCCAGTTGGAACCACTCCTTATAGACTTTTGTATGGAAAGGATTGTTATTTACTGGTTGAAATTGCACAAAGGGCGTTTTGGGCTACTAAACAGGTTAATATGGATTATGATGATGCAGGTAAGGCATGAAAATTGGCTTTGTGTGAAATTGAGGAGTTGAGAGACGAGGTATACGATTGCGCGTCCGCTTACAAGGCAAAAATGAAGAAAGTTCATGATGCTAATATCCGGTTGAAGAATTTTGAAGTTGGTCAACGAGTGTGGCTGTACAACACGAGGATGAAGCTCTTCCCGGGTAAGTTGTAAAGTAAGTGGACAGGCCCGTATTTGATTGTAGGAGTCGGGAATCATGGTCAGTACGAGATTGAAGATTTCGATGATCATTTGAGACAAGTGGTAAATGGCTATAGACTGAAGCCATATTTGGAGATGAAGGACATACACGAGCTGAATGAGGAATCGGTGAATTTTACTGTGACTTCACCGGTTTATGAAGATAAGTGAGCTTGAAGATTTGTCGAGCTGTAGACTTTAAATTCAACGCTTACGGGAGGCAACCGGGGGTTTGTAAGTGTCTGTCCAGTTTGTTTTATTTTTATTGAGTCTTGTACTTAGTGTCGTCTCGAGTTTTGTGCAGTAAACGCCAAGTGTGGGGAAGCTCGTTGAGGAGTCGGAAAATAGAGAAGTTTGGTAAGCATTGGTTAGAGTACACGTCTCTCCAGATATGAAAAAGTGTTTTTGAGTATTGGAACGTGTCCAGGGATATTGTCAGGATGCCGAAAGCTGCGCTTAAAAAAAATTATTCTATTAAACAACCCAAATCGCGATACACGATGGGCTGTTAATACCTCCATCGTGGTACGCGATGGAGTTCAGGCATCCCTGGTAAGTGACGTCATCGTGATACGCGATGATGTCACAAAATACCCCATCGCGTATCGCTATAGGGTGCAAACCCTAATTACCCAATAATTGTGTGGCGGTACGCGCCTCTTCCCAATTTACCCATCGTGTACCGCGATGTGTCCCGGAGCTCCGCTTGACCCGATTCCTATAAAATATCTTATTCTTTCTTCTTCCTATTTTCTTCTTCTCTCCCTGTTTTCTCCTCTTCACTCTTTCCTCTTATCCGGCGAGCCCAATCACCTCCGAAAACCTCCGTGACAACCACCAACCACCACCATCAGCACCTGCTCCGTCCTACAATCACCACCGCTCTACCTATCCCCGTACTCACCCCATCACCACCTGACCTAATCCACCTTCACAGTCCACTCACCACCACTACCCATCTCCATCCACCACCCAATATCACTCACCCACCACCGCTGTAACCTCCCCCCTATATTCTGCCACTTCGCCGACCACCGCCGTCACCTACCTCCGGCGTCCACAGTACCACCGCTCCGGCACCTATTTTCTTATCAGTTTGTAGTCCCGACATCGAGGTACGAGTTTAGGTTAGTCAAGTTGTCGGATATTTGTGTATTTTAGTATTGGAAGTCGGGATGGGTTCGTGTGTTAGTTTGTTAACTTAGGTTGCGGGATTATCGGATCGATATGGTAAATTTTAGTCTTTTTTTGAATTGTCGGGTTAATAGGGGTTTGGTAGTTTTGACTGTGGATATGGTGAATGGCGGGTTTAGTTGAATGTGAGTATATGGCAAAACGGGTTTCAAGTTCAAAAGTTTCAAATCATTATTTTATTATTAAATTAATGATAGTGACGGATTGATATAAAACGTTTATTTTTGAACTTCATTTATTAATATTCTATTCTTAAAACACGATTTGTCATATCTTATTTGTCACCGACATGTTGAGTGTTGTTTCGGCACGTTTCTCGAGACAGTTTATCAGTTTGTATGTTAGCTAGTTTGAGTCAATGTTTTGTTTTGTATTGTATTTTGTCTTGTTTATTAGAGTCCGTTTATTTATAACATCCGTTTGTCAAGTGTCGAGTCACGTTTGATTGTGTTTTTGTTAATCGAGTCTCGGGCCCGCGTTGCTAGTTTGATATTAATGAGTTTGAATTGTTAATTGATTACCCACCCGTACTCAATCTCCATTCAGGCGGGTTAATCTGGTTTTTTATAAATACGCACAGGGTGTCCCCGAATTTTTCGTCTTCATTAAAAATTATTTTAATATTTTATTAATATTTAAATATTATTTATTATGTGGCACGATCGCGACCGAAAAGCTATACGGTCGTTTCCACATCGACCGTTGACATATCTAACTTATTTGCTTGATTTTGCAGATATGTCTGATGCACCAGCGTCTTCACGGCGCAAGAGGCAGAGGACTGATCCTCGTGTCATACACTATGACAGCGACGAGGTCCAGATTGTCACTGGTATCGAGCCAGCGGATATTATGGGAGATGGACGTATACCTCATCAGGTCCTTCAATTCTTCTTGACATCGGATGAGTATACAAGACTTCAAAGGATTCGATAGATGCAGCTACTTCACCACCGTTCGTTTGACTGGACATTGCTGCGCGATTTGGAGATTGACGTCCTGGCAATGTTGTAAAACTCGCTAGGCGGTCCCTAGGCGGCCGACCCCCTTGTAGGGAGTACTCGGGGAGTACTCGGCTTGTACTTGTACATGATAAATATAACATAAAATAACTATTGGATATTATATATATGTTAAGATAAACATAATTAATGTCAAATAAGCATAATTCATTTGAAAAAAAAAACATAAACAAAAAATTCATGTTTTGCTGTTATTTTTAATTTTTTACAATAAAATAAAAAATTAAAAAAATAAAAAAAAATAAAAAAAAATTAAAAATTTTGGCCGAGTTGACCTTGGAGGCCGAGTAATCCCGAGTATTCATACTTTTTGACCGATTTGGACCTTGGCGAGTAATGGTGGGTTGATGTCCGAGGACCTTGGAATCCCTTGGAATCCCACTTTTACAACACTGCGTCCAGGTATATGCACTATTGACAGGTCCGTGGGCAGCTGTGCTTGCGTGTGACTCGATTCCGTATGTCGAGCTCACACGTGAGTTTTACTCGACCTTTGACTTTACGCCCACGGACTTCAGTGAGCCATGTGCGGTATCCTTCTTACTGGGACGACATCTATACGAGATGTCCTTTCCCGATTTCGCTGTGGCCACTGGATTTTATACGACCGAGGAGGTTCAGGCGTCTGACTTCCTGCATAGTGTCCGTGGTTACATGACACATCAGCAGGCGCCTCGTGAGCACTGGCTCACGGAGGCTCAGCTCGGCCAGTATTGGGCGGAGATCGCCGACGGGGCCCACTCCAGTGCTGTTGTGGAGTCGTCTATTAGGGACCCCGTCCATCGCTACATTCATAGGATTGTTGTCTGTACTCTCATCGGCCGACATTCGGGCCACGAGAAGTGCATCAACTTAGATCTGGTGTGCTTATATTCTATCATTGGCCAACGACCGGTCAATGTGGCGATGCTCCTGCTCACGTCATTCGCTCGGGGTAGCAGATTACAGGGGTCCTCGGCACGCTTACCCTTAGGGCCTTATATTACGAGGATCGCTGACCGACTTGGTGTATTTGAGCGTTATCTGACCAGATACTTTACGGTGGGGCCAGCCACAGGTGTTTTCGGACTACTGGAGGCCCGTCGGGCCGGGATCGTTGAGGAGCATGATCCACTTGCTTTAGTCCCGGTCCGACAGTGTCCACAGGCACCACCACCAGAGGGATCGGAGGATCAAGTTTCTCTACAGAGAGGTATTCCGACACGTCGGCATCGTGGTCCGGCTCCACACATCATGCTACCGCAACAGCAGCATCCACTCCGACAGGCATCCGAATCTTCCTCACGCCAGCTGCAGAAGCCCGTCACATTGGCTATGATATATCAACGGCACAACGGGCCCGGTATGATGAGCATTTTCGTTTTTTGTTTGTTGCTTCGCAGGTACCGCTTCCACAGTAATTGATCATTACAGTGGAGTAGCCAGTGGATCCGCAGGACGAGGCACCTGATGATCCATCAACACAGTAGCTTTTTGGTTACCCTTTTTATTCACTTTATTTTGTTTTTATTAGTATCATGGTCTGTATTATATTATATTATATTATATTATATTTTGGGGATTCATGTATGGGTAACTGGTCGGGCGTATATGTTTATATATCTTTTGATTGCTGCTGTGTTTGATTTTGTTTGTATATTTTGTTGTAATCGAACTTTATGGGTATAGTTCACTAAAAACCCTCACGAGACTCCACTCGTCCTCTCGGGCTACCTGTGGTTTACAGGGCTTGTTGCATACGCTAAATGCAATTGTGATTCCTACGAAAGTGAGTTAGGTCTTTTAACGTTTTTAACTAATTTAACAGATTTTATCATGAAACAACTTAATTTGGCTCGGTAATTGTTTTAATAAAATTAACAAATATTCATTTTCATAACTCTTAAAAGACCTATGTCTTACACTTGTGAGAAGCTTGCTTCTACACATCTCGAGATTTTGCAGGTTAGATTGTCAGTTGGTAATTGGATGAGACGAGAGTATACGAGTGTTTCTGAGAGTTAACGAGCCGACTGGTCCGTCTCCAGTCCTGTTGATATCAGGTGATTTCAGTTTCATAATTTATTTTGTTTTTATTACTTTAAACGTTAAAAGTGTAATTGTATAATTGTTAGTAGAACCGCCACATTTGAGCCCCGAAGTTTTAAAATTGCTTAATAGTCAAAAAGTCAATTTCAACCCCGTCCCTCAAATTTTCATTAATCGTTTTATCTATTTTAACTTTGAGGACAATGTTAAGTGTTCTTACATTGAGGACAATGTAAACCTCAAGTGTGGGGACGGGGGAAATTTGAAAAATTTTAGCCCGATAGTACCTCGAAGAGTGTTCAGAAACCAAAGTTGTTAACTGTTAATTATTGCCATTAATTCCAAGTCATAGGTTTCTGGTCATGGTTGGTTTGTCAGCTTCTCATTAGTCTTACTCACAAATGTTTTTATAACGAGAAGTTGAAAATGGGGTTGTTTAGGCGGGGATAACGAGTCATGGGGACATGTACACATGTTTATATCGTCAAGCCTATTCCTCCGTTACGTGTGTGATGTGACCCAAATATATATAATACACATATAATATATAGTACACACATGTCATTTGAGTGCTTTCACTGATGTTCATGGATTACGGGATCGTAGTTGGCAAAATGCAAAAGTGATAGAGGCAATTAGGTTAAGCCTGGTCTGGATGAGCGTGAGTGTGGGTACTGGGAGGTTGGGGCCTCATACATTATACATATGAGGATGGTTTATGGAAGGGGCGGGGGGTTGGGTCCCTTAGAAAACATTTCTTGGACTTATTTTTTGTTTGTTTAACCCCGACATTATGTTACGAGACAATCCGGCTTACTAGGTTTATTTGTAATTGTATGTGTTTATGTATTTTTATTTGTATTTGTTCCATTATTAAGCATAATGTTATTATGCTTAAAAAAATGAGGAAAAAGCCAAAAAGATGTCTGTTTATATTCAGTTATGTATTCAGTAGTTCGTTGAGTTCGTTTAAAAAAAATGTGAAATCAGTATGTATGTTAGTTTGCTTATTCAAAGGTTATATCTAATAAGTCAGTCAGTTGTAGAGTAGTTTCATTTATTAGATGTTTTGTAATAAGCCGGGTCGGATCGTTTGAGCTACTTAAATATTTCCCTTCCATACCCTTACACCTGGCCCCGTTACAACCCTTTTAAGACCTCTTGATTTGAATTTGTGTCAAAGCAGCTTTATGGATGAATATGTACTTATGAGTGATACTGAGAGCATAGTGATACTGGCACATCTTTTGCTAGTCCATATATTAAACCGAGAGGAGAGATGTTATATTACAAGGGGTATGAGCATGTGTGACTTAACCGAAAAGAAAGTACACTTGTCTGGGGGGCTCTATTGTTTTTATTATAGCATTTAACCGTGCTTGTGAGATGTCAATCTAAAAATAGTGTCAGTTTGGGAAACTGGGTATGACCTTAAACCTTACTTGTATTAATGGCAATAATCTACATACCTATGATGGAGGTTGATGTTTGCTTTAGAGTTTTGCTTGAGGGCAAGCAAAAGATAAGTGTGGGGATGTGATGGTCGGTTTATCAGAATCACTCGGCCTCAGGGACCGATTCAACCTGTTCATCCCTCACTATACAAATTGCCACCAAACCGTCAGACTGAGATGCTGCTGAATCTTCTCCATCTTTATGAAAACCAAATGGCAGCTGACCGTCAGAATCAAGAACGTCTTATGGAGAATCAAAGACGGATGATGAGTTATATCTCATTTTGTCAGAAGGAGACTAAAGCGCTGTGAGCGATTGTTGAGTCTCAGGGGGTGAAAATGAAAGAACAAGAAGAATTAATTTTGCAATTGACTTGCAAAGAAGATGCCTTAAGAAACTCAAAAATGACGATCAAGATCCTGACGAGTCTGGTGCAGGAGGTGAGCCTAAACAATCGCATGATTCATCTTCCAGTGCTGGTACAGGTGGCGGTGAAGACTCGGGTAAACAGATTATTATATATCAAGATCCAACTGCTTCTAAGCCAATTGAGATGATTGCGGCTAATACTGTGATATTTGTGGATGGATCGGGGATGGTTAGAAGTGTGGTGAACAGAGATGAGATAGAGGTTGGTGAGTTTGTGGATAGGTCTCTAACACGGGAGCAGATTTCTATATTGCTTGGGCTGAATGACGATCAGTTGGCTGCTTTAGAGACTGAGCCTGATGTAGAGGTAGTGAATGAGGAAGGTATATCGGATGATCCGTCAATTCAGATGAATACGGACTTTATTTATGAAGATGAGGATGTTGAGATGGAAGATGTAACTGCTGAGGAGTATCCGGACATGTTTCAACACACTAATGTTGATCAAGGTGCTCCAATATTTGTTGAACAGACGGTTAAAGCGGCATAAGACGAATTGGAAAAAGTATTGAAGTGTAAGCGGACAGTTCATTCACTTGAAGTCATAACTGATGATGATATTGCAAGATGGTTCAAACACCAGAAGGTGGGTAAAATTATCAGTGCGTATCGATATGTTGATCAAAAACGGAAAGACACTGCTGCTGCATGGGTTAAAGAAAACCTAATGACCTCCTTCAAGACTGTTTCCAAGGTACATGGTGATATTATCTCATGGCTTTATGATCCTGAGCTTAAAGTATGTATAATTAAATGGGAGAAGGGGATCCAGTACTACGAAACGATAATCGATGTTTTGACATTACCGTGTTGGGATGTTCGTACCCTCGCGAGACGTCCATTTATCAATCGTGGGGGTTTCCGAACAACTGAGTGGTTTTACCAACACTTATTGTTCGAGGTCAATCATGGCTTCAAGTTCTTCAAGCCTCAGGTCCCGAGACGTAAATGGATTGACGAGATTGATCCAAGGACTGGCTGGAGGAAACTTGTCCTTAAGGTAAAGCAGCCAAAGACGATGAAGCAGGTTCTTGTGTAGACGATGCCCCAACAGATGCATCTCTCATTCAACCACTGGTATTATGACAATCGTACTGGCGAGGCCGTCATTGTCCTTGGTAAAGGACTGAAAACTGAGCTCATCAAGATAATCGACGCAATGTGGTTGGTTAATTTATCTGAGACCGACAATGACGTGCTTCACAAGAAACAGATCCTGATCGAGCGCAATGAAGACTACGACCTGGCTATGCAATTCCAACGCGTTGTGCGCGTTTGTCATGAAAATGGAATTCGTAGTTGCAGAGACTGGCAGTCCAAGCGCTTCAAGTAATTTAAAGACAAAGAGCTCAAGACGAGGGGGTGTCTGTTAGTGCACGGTTTTGCGTCTCGAGTCTTTGTAATTATCATTAACGTATTTGTTTATGTTTAATGTAATAATTCATTAAGTTAAAGGCTAGTTCGTTATATGTATTGTCTAGTTCGCTAGGGATGTTAGCGAACTAAGACTTAAGGTTATTCCCTCTGATTCATTAGGGGATGTTAACGAATCAGAGGATGATTCGTCTTGTTAATGTATGTAACGAAGTAGCGTCTGGTTCGCCAGGGGATGTTAGCGAACCAGACCTATCTTCTATATATAGTGAACATTGTTCACGTTTAATTTAAGTTATGAGAGTTAATTAACGAAACCTTGTCCAAATCCTCTCTCGATCTTCATCCTAACATTATAACATCACTAATACATATATACTGATAATATATACACACATATAACACTGAATCAAAGTTAATTATGAGCTAGATCTATAGTTAATGTATTAATCGATTAACACAAATCCGAGGTCTGTTAATTGTTGTTAGATTGATAACTATCCGGGTTCCAACACAGATCATGAAGATTTTGGAAATGATGAACCATCTTTCAGTCTAGGTTTTTCACAGATAGGTAAAAAATAAATATTATTTGTTAGTTATCAATTTGGGGACAGGTGTAAATGAACATTTTATTAATAAATAATAATAAAACACCTATGTTATTTATTTTATTAATGTTTATGTAGAAGGACATGTTTGTGAAATATTTCAAGTCGGGAGATAAAGGAAACTAGGATTGAAGGAATTTAAGTCAAGTGGGCAATCACAAACCATACGACAGAAAGTGGAGTAGTGCTGATGAGGCACATGGAGAATTTTATGGGGGAGGAAGACAACTTTGAGGCTGGGTTTGCTAGACAATGAATGAAGAAAAAGAGTCAACTTAAAGGTTTAAGGAAAAAAAATCTTGGCAAGAACTGTTTTGTCGGATTTAAACACTCTAAAGCAAGAAGTTTGGATGGATGCAAGAGGTAAGTAAATTCATTTCCGTATGGTTTTGTTAAAACTTTAGTGTTTGTTAAATGAATATCTTGTAACTTGTTTTGTTAAACAGTAAGTAAGTGTGGTGTAGGCCCGTGTGGGGTATGAACTTGTTTTTGTTGAACTAGAAGACTGGTTGTTAGGGTAGGCACGTGTGGGTTGTTAGGTTACTTTATGAACTTGTTTTTGTTGAACTCTAGTAAGTGGTTGGGGAAAGACGTGATTGATGTGACGTCTGATTTGGTGTATTTTATATTTTAAAATATGACGGTGGAAAGTATGATGTATGTAGTACTTTTGGGAAACATGATCAAATACATTTTATTCTTAACATGAAAACAGTGAGATCCAATTTGTTGTTATGATTAGGTTTATTTTTATAGGTGTTTGCTGTTATATTTTGATCGTATTTGCTAATTTTCAATTATGAGACGGTATAAGTATTTACTGATTTATATTTTGTTGTTATTATTAGATTTTTTCTTTTGTAGTTATAAGTATTTGTTGGCATATGTTGTTATTATTTTGTTCTTGATTTTGATTCTTTTGCTGTTATTTTTATGTTTTTTTCTTTGTTTTTATCAATTAATGTTTACGTTACGTTCTTATTTTTTTATAAATTTGTATTATTTCCTACATTCTCATATTAAGATTAAAATGTACATGAACCTTCCCCGTACTTTTGGACCCCTTTTGTTTTAATTTTATGTTTAAATATGTGTGGACCAAAAGTGTATTGGGAAATTGAGAATAAATAGTATTCAGTACGGTAGGTAATATTAAGGACAACAAGATGTTAAGTAGGGTACAGTAGGAAGTATGGTAGATAGGAAAACAAGAAAACGTAGAAAACTACGAGATGTGACAATATTAAATTTGTACTATACGTACTTGGTTGTGACAACACTTAAAAAAACCTTTAAAGTAAGTTTATATAGTAAGAAAATTTTTAGGTGATTATCTATTTCACCTAATAGCGAGTTTATATAGTAAGAAAATTTTTAGGTTGGTTGTGACCACACTTAAACAAACCTTTAAAGCAGTATTAAAATAGAGAAAAAATGTACATGTGATTATTTATTTCAAGTAATTGCGAGTTTATATAGTAAGAAAATTTTTGGGAAATAGAAGTGGTTTGGTTTGGTTTGACAAGATAATGCTAGGTGGGACATTGTAAATTGTGGTAAAAAAGTTTAATGGAAATAGAAATTAAATAATAAAATACTATTATGTGGGACCTTGTGTGGAATATGTAGGGCATGAAGATAAAGTTGGGTATATAGATAGTGTGTTGGGTGGGGGTATAAAAAAAATTGTAGATGTGACATTAAAGGTGACCACACTTAAACAAACCTTTATAGCAGTATTCAAATAGAGAAAAAATGTACTCGTGATTATTTATTTCAAGTAATTGCGAGTTTATATAGTAACAAAAATTTTTGGAAAATAGAGGTGGTTTGGTTTGGTTTGGTTTGGTTTGGTTTGGTTTGACAAGATAATGCTAGGTGGGACCTTGTAAAGTATGGTCAAAAAGTTTATTGGGAAACAGAGATTAAATAATACAATTAGGTGGGACCTTGTGTGGAATATGAAGGACATGAAGATAAAATGGGGTACAGTAGAAAATGTGTTGGGTGGGGGTAAGTAAAAAAACTGTAGATGTGACATTAAAGGTGAGTTTATTTAAAACCATTAAAATTGTGTGGAATATGAAGGACATTAAAGTCGTACCATGTTTACTTGGTTGTGACAAAACAAGTTAAACAAACATTACAAAAATAATAAATCAGGAGAGAAAAGGGACACATTAATATGTATAAAAATTTAACGTGAGTTTATTTAGAACAACAATTTTTTTAAAGATTAGACGAGGAATAAAAAAGATGTTATAATAAAATTGAGGAATAGAAAATGAAGTGAATGTAGGTGGTTTTATGTGACAATATATATTAGACAAGTACATACCATATGTTCAAATTAAGAAACATATGTTCTAACTTTCAACAAAAACATATGATCTCCCCTTTAACATATGTTCAACCTTTTAGCATAACATATGTTCTTCTTTGTAACAAAACATAACATACAAATGGTAACTTGATTATACTCACAAAAGAAACTGAGAGCTGGTGGAGTAGACACTACAAAAAACATGCATCTTAAAGTGAAATGACATCCAATCACATTGTACTATCATGTAATTTTAAAGGTTGTATGAAAATAAATCATATTAAATTTTTTATTCATACAAGTGTCTTGCATTTGAAAAACAATATATCGTTGCATAAAAAAAAACGGGACTGTAAAAATACATGTAGGTACTAACAACAAATATAGCCTTGCATTTGGAAAAAAAGGTATAATCTTGTAAATTAAAAGTATGTTAAATCTAAAATGAAATAAGAATTCAAATTAGATCTCTTAGCGTAAATATGTTAAAAATAGTGCGACTGATAGATACAATTAAAAAAAAATGAACATTTATTGTTAAAGCATATTGTATTATCTTGTACTTTTATAGGTTGTTTAATATTAATTTAAACTTTGTACTCTTTCAAGGGAAATTTACCTCGTTACTATACAAAATTACTATGTAAAAGATAAGACATAAAGTAAAGATAACCTAGTTAGGGGGTACTATACACATGTGCAGTGCACATTTACCCAGGCGTAACTTTGCAACTTTACAAGTAAAGATAATCAACATAAAACAAAACAAAGGAACAAATTATAGTCATTAAACTAAAAAGATGAGAAAAAAACACAACAAAACAAAAGTAAGAATCACAATAAGTATGTCCCTCCTACGTATTTGACGTTGCAAAACTTGGACATCAACTTGAAGCATGTTTTTTGATTTCAACAACCCAGGAATTATTTGCTTTGAATGGTCACACATGTGTTGATCTAGCCAAACAAAATAACCACACTGGTTCTCATGCAGATTGAAAACGAAAAACAAAATAAAAAAAATATATAAACTGAAATTCAAAACTAAATTATGCAGACAAGGACATAATATACCAACTGAGAACATGAGTAAAAACGGCGACCAAGATTCAAATCGGTCCAGGACGTACGTAGGGTGGCAACCATATGGCAGTAGAAAACATACATGATTGGTGTGTGTATGGTAGATTGAGCTTTTGAGCTTTTGGTGTGTGATTGGTATTTAACAAGAGTGAGGAGGTGGAGGAAAAAAAATTAAATTTATAAAAGAAAAAAAATGAAAGTACAAATAGTAGGAGGTAAAGTAGATTGGTAAGTTATTTGATTGACACGAGGGGCCAATTGACACGTTTTCCATATAGTAAACAAATAGATAAGTAAACAAGGGCTCCCAAGTAGACAAACAAAGTTCTAGTGCACAAGTACAATAACAAAACAATATCTTTCGAAGATAGTACACTAAGATAGTGCACAAGTACAATAACAAAACAATATCTTCCGAAGATAGTACACTAAGATAGTGCAAATACATTAGAAAACATTAAAGAAAAAAAAATACATTTAGAACATAGTTGCCAATAAATGTTTGCAACACAAACTCACGAACAAAGTAGAAACATTTGCAACAGTAACCGAAATCAAAGGAGGGGGTGGGGTATGGATAGAGAGTGGTTATGTTAGGAAGGGGATTATGAAAATCATAATACAACATCCATTCATCATCTTGAGGTTTTTCGCAGCTACTTGAATTTTTTTGCAACTTTGCTCAACTTCGGGCTTCTCAACCTTCGGGGTTTTGGACTTAAAATCTTCAACTTTGGGTTGCATAAAGTTTGGGTAAGTTCTGAAAGAAGGTAGGTTCTCTCTTTTGACCACATGTTTATAGAACATTTTAGAAGACGACTCAATATTAATCTTAGAAAGAGGAACTAATCTACGACGAGGTATAGACATGATAAAAAATAAAAAAAAACGAATCTGTAGAAAATAAGGGTTTAATTGTTACCTTTATGTAATGAAAAAATAAAGGAGGTTAGATAAAGATGTGATGTGTTATAAATATGATTGTTAAGTCCAATGGTCAAATGGTTGTTAAGTCCATTGGGATAGTACACTGATTTTATTAACAAAAGAAATGTAACAAAAAAGTAACTTTAAACAAATACTTAACACAAAATAATAGTAACATTAGATGATTTGTAATGTCATACTTGATCATAGGGAATTAGAAAAGAGCATGCTGGAAAAATAACAACATAAATACAAATCAGAAAACTAAGATGCCTTCCTATGAAATTTAATTATCCAGTCCACAAATCTTGTTGCATCCCAACTCACTTCAAGAAACTATCTAAAAATCATCCCTTGTTTCGGGGTCGGCCAAAGAATTTTTCTTCTTTTTCTTCTTGGGATTTAAAGGGCAATACGAGAATCATGATAAACATATTCTCCACAAGTACGACATAACCTAGCGACTTTACTTGCCTTCTCGACATTTTCCTCCGTCTCATCCACCACTTGACGAACCTTGCCACATCCTTTAGTCCGAACAACAGCTGGATTCTCAATAAAATCATCACCTTCATTCACATTGCCAATAATTTCTTCAAAGAAAGTTTCATTGTCATCTACAGCATCCGCATTTTTAAAACTTTTTTCAAAGAACACAGATTTTAATTCTTTAATCTTCGTAGCAAAAGAGTTAAGACTTTCATAATCAACCGTCAACTTGTCACACATTGTCTAGCCAATTCCAAAATCTCAAAACGTAAAACACTTTGACGGTTTGAATCCACACTATAACGAGTTGAAAGTGAGAAAACACTTCTAGGTAGAACATCCCGTTTTTACCTATGACTTACGTACTTCAAAGGGATCTTGTCAACTTTTTTAATTCTATAAACACAAAAAACATGGCGGCATAAAAACCCAATATGAGTGAATCCCATGCAAGAACAAGACGCAGAGTTGTCAGCAGGATCAAACTAAACCTGTAGGTTAAAACAAGAATGTATGATTATATCATATGTTAACATGAATATAACTGATAACATATGTTTTGTGTTAACTTGTAACATACGTTAAGAATATAACATATGTTAACGTGTTAACACATGTTAACGTACCAGAAAAACGTTGGTAATATCCTTCCTTTTATCCAAGTGTGTCACAGAATATAAAACTTGAGCATCAACGGATTCAATATTTGTGACTTAACAACAATACTTTCCTTTCATTATCTCCTTTCTAACTTCATTAAAAACAGCTTGAGTGTACAACTCAAATACATGTTTTTCTATTTCTTCACCAGTAGAAATTTTAAATGAAGCAAATGAAGTCTTGTACTTAAAACTTCTTTGAGAATAACGTTGACTGTCATGTCTAGACTTCATACACAACATGAATTGCACAAGCGTATTAGCGCTAGTTGAGTTGACTTTAAATGTTAAATTAGAGCTTTCACAACGAGATATAGTCTTCATTAAAAAATAAAATGGGATATCACGAAAATAAGCAGGAACCCAACGATCTCGGATATCAAGCATATAATTCAACCACTCGTTGTCTTGTAAACCGAACTTCTCAATAAGATAATGCCATCTGGACTCAAATGTATCAGGGTGATAAACAAATTCCAAACCAAACGATGAATCCTCGAACGAATGTTAGTATTTTCAATAACATCACCAGACACCTAATTTAAAAGATAAAAAACATATATCTAAAAACATAACACATATATCATAAAAATATAAAAATAATAAAATTTAATATCATAACATTGGCCGGCAACTTCTTCATTATGTGCCACATACAAATCCTATGACGTGATTCAGAAAACACTTGAATTATTGCTTGCGGCATAGAAGGATCTTGATCACTTAAAACTAACTTGGGTTGCTCACCATGACAATTAAGGAAGGTTTGAAGCAACTATTTGTAACAGGTGATGGTCTCACTACTGATCAAGGCAGCCCCAAAAGTAACACATTTTTTGTGATGATCAACACCAGTAAAAGGAACAAATATCATTTTGTACCTGGAAAAGTAAAATATTAAAATGAACATTATAAAATATGTTATAATATAACTAGGGTACAGTATACATGGGGATAAATAAAAAACATAACGTGGAATAAAATAATTGACCTATTAGTCTGATACGTGGCATCAAAAGCCAAAACATGATCAAAATCTTTGTAATTTAACTTGGATATCTCATCTGCCCAAAAGATAGACCTTAACTTGCCATTTTCAACTTTAAAATCAAAAAAAATTCGGGACAACCCTCATAACAATCTTTCAACCGGTCAATAACTAACTGGGAATCTCTATCACCTATGAAATTCTATTTAAACTCATTTGGTGGATAAATTTTTTGGTTGAAAATGAAAGCTTTCTAGATATCTTAGTCAAGTCATGGTTAAAAGTGTCAACCAAAGAATGATTGTGGTGTTCTACAAACCTTAATACAATAAACGTAGATGTGTCACGACAAAATGAAACACCTAGGTGAGCCTTGCAATCAGTTATGGTGAATGTATTTTGACTGAAATACATTGAGGGTTCAGACATGGAATCAAATGAAAGTTTACTTGGGGAGTGGGGGGGGGGGGGGTACCGCACTTGTTACACCTCAAATACATGTGTGTAGCGACACATTTCCATTTATTAGTTTGACCTTTGCGGACCAAAAAACCAGATTCTTCAGCATATTTATAATACATGGTAACAACATCTTCCTAGGAATTAAAAACAGTGCCTACTATAGGTTTTAAATTGGTATCAATCTTTGGACGCCAAAACTTCGTACCATTAGGAGAATAATAAACATAATACGCATCCTCCTCTTGAATAGTTGTTGGTTCTATGGAAATAGGTGATACAACATCTGGTTGGCCTAAGGATGTTTCGTTGGTAAATACATTGTCAAGAAAAAGTAAAATAAAAAACCATTTAAATACAGTAGACAAATATAATTTAAAAGTAACGTGAGAAAATACATTAAAAAAAGGACTTTAACTTGTTAAAGCATTAAAACAAAACCATATATAAACAAATGGAGAATTTATAAATAATAAAAAATGGACATAACATGGATATGAGTTAATGAATACTACCTTGTCGTGGAACTAGTTAAGTTGTTTAGAAAAGTATTTGAAGTAGACTCATCAAAAGGGAAGCTAAAAACTTGTCTGGTGGGGGTAATTAATATGATATCATCACGAGAATTACTATAGCAGGATGGAAATTCATTCATCATAAATGTAAGGTGGGTGAAGGAGGGTAGATAAGAGTTAATGGTGAAGGAGGGTATATAAGAGTTAATAAGGAGTAAAAAAATATAAGAAGGAAGTATGACAATACATTCTATGACATATGAAAAGACAACAACAAAAAAAGATCTTCCAAAATCAATAAAATAATTTAAAATATATGGGGTTCACAACATAGGGAACAAGTGAGAAACTAGTACAACCAACATTACACCTAGTTAAAAGAAACTAAGTAGTTAGATGAGTCTCATGGTTTAGTTGCAAGAGGTTCAACCAAAAAATAAATTAAAACTAGTTACATGAGCCACCAATACCACCTACCTTAAAAAATCAATTATTTAAAACTATGGCCTGGGGTTAGGGTTCAAAAGGTTATCCATCATACTATTAGTTAAAGTAGTGGATGAGAAGGAATTTTATAAAAAGACAACTAACATACAACTGATATTATAAAAAAATAGAAAAAATAAAAAATAAACCTTAAAAACAAACTAATAATAACAAACAAATTCACAGTAATATGGGTTTTGCTCATAAGCTGATAAGATTAGTCTCAACCCAATTTTCAACTTCATAAAGCATGGCGAACAAGTAACTAAAAAAAGCCAAACTAATAAAACATTGATAAAAAACATATGTTAAGAGCATACTACTATAACATATGCTAACATATAATGAACATATGTTATCATAAAAAAGACATATGTTAAATTCACCAAAAACATACATAGGTTAACATCTTACAACAAATAAGTAGCAAACCATAAAAATATGATAACATAAAGGGAAATACAGTAAAATAAAAATAAAAACAACAAAAGATCTAGATTACATTAATAAAAAAAAGAGTTCAACATTACAACTACAAATACAAAACTAAAATTAAAGTAAAAGAAACAACATAACAAACTAAAAAAATTAGGGTGATACATCAGGACTGTAATCACCCCATTCGTTATAACGAACTGGACTTAGTCGAGACCACTGCCACAACAAGCGTTCCTCACCCATCAAACTTGGATATGGGTGGTCACCATCACACAACACGCAAAAACCAAAATCTTTACCAACAGGAGGAATCTCATTTGCTATTGTTAAGTCTTCAGTGGCCTAAGGAGAAACAGTTTTAACCTCAGATGTAACTTGATGAGAAACATGAGAAGCATCCGGATAGGGAACGGCTTAGATGTATGATCAACATGTTGAACAACTGGAACAACATCAACATACACAGAAACGTCGAGTCTTGGATTAGCATGTTCAACAACTAGAACAACATCAGCAGACACAAAAAGATCAACGCATGAAGATTGAATATCAGAAGAAACGTATGGTGTTAGTTGATGTTGTTTCTTTGACGAAGAAAACCCTAAAAAATCTAATACTCGCTTAGCTTTGGAAGACATGATGAATATTTGTAAAACTAGGAAGAGAAAATGAAAATATGAAGATAAAGAGAGAAGATCGGAACATTTGAACAACAAAGTGATGATTTGACATGATATAATATTCTTAACCGGGAAAAAGGATTGAAGAAGCTGAAAAGACTAAACTAACCTTCTAATTAAACAAGTATTAAATATATATATATATATATATATATTAAGTTGGAAGAATTCCATAATTAAGAGAATGGGGGAATGGAATCCATCATACATGATAAGAAGGAAGGAAAGGAAACTCCTTCACATGCGTATAAATAAGGAAAATAAAGTCAATCCCACATAGTAAATGAAAAACTTTTGGAAGCTCTTCATAAGGAGAAACATTTCCAAAGTAATATTCTTTTATACCATGCATGCACTAGTGGTCCTAGCGGAGGGTGCGGAGCACCCGACGCGCACGGGCATAGGCACGGGATCGGGTGATGGGCGCAATGTGGCATTTTGATTGCGCCCTTTGCACGCTCGCATCGTTGCGAGCCGCCTTAATGTTTTTCAAAAGTGGATGCGAGACCAAGAAATGCCAAGTATTCAAAGTGAAGCATCAAAAATGGAAATTCTGATTTTTTTGACCCATCGTGATACATGATGGATCAAAAGACAGCGCATCACGTACCACGATAGGTATGTCACAGAACCCTAAGTTGGGTGATGTCGTGATACGCGATCAACCAAAATCAACCCATCATCGCGTATCACTATGACGTAATTCAGGACGCGTGTCACGCCACGTGGCACCACCTGTCAAGCCACGTGGAATACTTGGCAAGGCTAGTGGTGACGCGACAAGGCTAGTTGCAATACGCAATAGCCTACCAAAGGTCCGTCGCGTACTGCGATGGATTATTATATTAAAAAATCTGCCGCCTGATCCATCGCGTTACACAATGAATCATTTTCAAGACCCGTAGCGTATCGCGATTGGTCAACTGATCAGCTTTATAAATAGGCGACCAACCCTCTCATTTTATCATCCCAAATCATCTCTCTCTCTCTATAAATCGCACTCTCACTACCTCGTAATCCGTGCCACGACCCGTCGACCTCCATCTTTCAAGTGTTACATTATCCGTGGTTTCTTGGACCATATCGGTGTCTACATTTTCGTCCATATAATGCTTCGAACGGTGCAACTTGAATACCTGTGCGATAACTACTATTATACAAAAATTCCATTAGGAAAATATGGTTATCCCAACTTCTACCTAGATCAATCACACATGCGCGGAGCATATCCTCAAGCGTTTGAATTCTTCTTTCTCTCTATTCATCAGTTTGGGGATGATAAACAGTGCTAAAGTTCTGTCGGGTTCCTAACGCTTTATGGAAACTGTTGTAACAACGTGAAAATTTCGAGTTCAAAAGTATCAACTTTCTAAAGTCTAGGGACTAAAATAGCCAAATTCCAAACTAGAGGGTTAAAAATGAAAATTTTGATTTTCCTACCCATCGCGCTACGCGATGATCATCAGAGAGACCCATCGCGTACCGCGATGGGGCGTCTGACAACAAGACACGTGGTATGCCACATGTCCACACGTGACACATCGGTCGCCACGTGTCCCGACACGTGGCCACACGTGGCGCAACGTCCGCCACGTGTCATCACGTGGCACAACGTTTTACACGTGGCGACACATGGCAGACCTATGTTGTGACTCACCTGGGCTATGTCAAGGTACACGACGTGTGCCTAGAGGCCCATCCCGTACCACGATGGGACATCAGATTTCGTCTATAAATAGCAGCCAAGGGGTGGATCATTCTTCACACCCAAACCTGCTCTCAAGTCTCTCTCTAGCTTCTCACTAAAACCCGACAATCATATAAATGATTTCCTCGATAAGCGTGCCTTGAATCTCGTTTGTGTATCATCTTTTCCTTGAAGTTCATACCACCCTCCACCCGCACTCAATCAACAAGGTGTTGTTATAATGGCGAGGAGTCTCGAAAGTCGTGTCCTCAAGTGTTGAAGGTTTGGCGTTTCTCGATTAGCGTGTCGAGAAAAGTGAATCAGCGTTGGAGTGCTGCTCGAGTCCCTAGGGTTTCTATTTGCCACTTAAGGTTAGGCGTAATATCAAATTCAATATAATCTAATATTATATTCCAAGGCTTAAACCTTAAGTCGAGGTTATACTCGATACCTCGATAAAAGAAAAGAAAAGAGAACATAACAAAGAAACGAATAAAAGAATGATATTGAATATTGTGATAACATATATATGTGTGTGTAAGTATATATGATTATGTTCTTTGTTATGAAAATATTATTTAATGAATAAAGAGTATTCTTAAATAATAAAGAAAAGATTACGTTTCTTGGAGAAGAAGAAACGTCGGGTTTTTATATAAACAAAAGGTTTATAATTTACTTTTAAACTAAAGGTTTTCAAGTAAATAAAAATTGAACTAAAGGTTCAATCGAGGATTGAGATATAAGACTAAAGGTCTTAAACCCGATCTTGTATCTGACTAACAAATATTTATAATCGTACTATAGGTGCGAGATAAAGAAAAGGGAAAGACCCTTGGACGGTGAGTGAAGCCGATCCTAAAGAGACAAGGTGAATACGCCCCCAAACTTTTATAAACTTGTTTTCAAATGAGTCAAACTTGTTATATGAAATTGTTTACAAGGAACTATGTGTTCCTAAAACCGTTATAACTATGGGTATGAACCTAGCCCTCAGGCTATGGTATACATATGTCTGGATCCTTACATAGGTGGTACGATGCGATGTATGGGCATGATCGCACCACCCTTGGTCGTAGAACGCTCTCATGCAGGGAGTACGACCGTTGTGTATATTTACGGGTACTTAACTAAGTCGAACGCTGCGGTGTTTGTGAGGTGACCTAGTGTAGAGGCTCTAGTTTATAATGTGTTATTTGACTTTCTTATTCCTAAGCCACGTTGGACCGAGTCAGGCGTAGTCTCGAGGGGTAATAAAGTAAAAGAAAGTATTTTGCGTCAGCGTGTTCACCAGCATTCGTTGCTGACGTATTTTCTTAAATTTTGTAGGTGAACAAGTGTAGCGCTTGGAGTATCGAAGTGCTACTTATAACTCCGATGGCTCGGATTTTCTTTTGTAAACTTAATATGGTGGTTTGTAATTATAAACACATAAATATTTTGTTAACTTAAACGGGTGTTTTAATCCCGTCTTTTGTTATATGTAAATATTACATTTTGATCCTTAAAGTTTTATAAGTCTTCCGCAAATAAACGTAACTCTGATTTATTTACAATTACGATACCAAGTATTGGGTCACGCTCCTAGGCCATAGATAGGGGTGTGACAGGTTGGTATCAGAGCCATCGATCTTAGCGAATTGGGTATCATAAAACAATACCCAAGCTTCGATCCAAGTTTAGGAAATAATTGATTATCTGTCTTAGGGATAAGATAGGCTGGTAACATTTCTTTCCCACTCTACATTCTAAACCACCCATAATATTAGATGTCGTTTAAAGCTCATATCGAAGAATTTATACGCAAGGCAAAAGAGGACGGAATTGCCGAACCCTACCCCGAAGACAATATGAGTGAAGGATACTATGAAGCATACTTCAACCAAGATTTGGAACATGACTTGTCCAAACCTGTGTATTACCCCGGAAGTCGACATTATCCAATAGACGTTCCCGATAGTCCACCAAAGCAAGGAATTGAGCCGCCAAGACACTCAAGCTACCATCCACCGACATTACCGATGTATCAACCTTCCAAAGTACCGACATACCATCCAACAGAGATTTTCACTTACCAACACTCGGAGATACCACAATACTATCCAACCGGATACCTATCAAACTCTCAACCATCCTCCGAATGGATGAAATATCTCTCTGAACAACAGGAATGGCATGCCGGAAATTCCACTTTCAAAGAAGTTAGTACTCAACCAAAAACGGTGAAGGACAGTGCCGTAGACCAAAGATGAGAATAATAATGCCCACTGAGACTTTCCAGATGATCCCAATAAACAATGAATCCACACAACCCATGGAGGAAGACAACCAGAAGACGGGGAATCGGAGAAGGAAGAGGAATCAGAAAAGGAGGAAGAACCCGAAGAAGAGGAGGATCTTGAAGAAGAAGAAGAACCCGAGGAAGAGTCTGAAGAAGAACTGGAAGAAGAGCATTATGAGAATCCTAATGAGATGCCAAGCCCAATGGATGGATCACTCACTTCCTAAAACCCAAGCTATGGTTCTGTGGATCCCTATGTCCAATATCTTGAGAAACTTAGGATGGGACTTCATCAAGCTTCCCACCATTTCAAGGAGAAATTCCCTCAATCCAAGAGCAAGCCGACAAGATCCGAGAACAGAACCAAGCTGCTAAAACTTATCTCTACCTTTCATCCGACATGGATTATGTTCCGTATCCAGAACCGACGAATCAGTACGAGATGGTGACACTGGGTTACCGCGACCCACCTCCGCAGTATAGACACCCTAACGTAATCCCACAATAGTATGAAGAACATCTGGATCGTGCACTGCACGAAACTGACGATTGGAGGAAGAAGGTAGACGAGGAAGAAAAGAAAAAGAAGAAGGTAGGAGAAACACTCCTCCGTAAGTGCAGCAAAATAAAGAAGATTGTGAAGAGGTTTATGAAGGACTGAATATGGTGGCCATGTGAAGTCATATGTGTAATATAGTCTTGTATGGTATGTGTATGAATAAAAGAACGTATGAAGCGTTCTTATGTAATGATAGGGCGAACTATATATATCGTTGAAACGATATATATACTTATGTGTAATATTAAATATATATATCCATGTGATTTATATAATGTGAATAAATAAAAATGTGTGTTTAATAAAGGAAATGTTGTTAAAATTTCAGACTTAATTGAAAAAAAAAGAAAATGTCTGAACAAAGTAACAACAATGATAACGCTCGAAAAGGAAATGAAATAAGAGATAAGGGGAAAGGCCCCGAGAATGAGCGAGAGGAAGAAATTCCCGAGAAATACATGAATAAAATCCAAAATATGATTAAAGATGCGGTTAGGGAAGAATCCGCGTTTAGATCTCAATCTCGACAATCTAGACATTCCCGAACTGCTAATCCTTCCATTCATCCATCAAAATCCGTTAAATCTTGTCCTAAACTATCCTGTGATGGAGAGAGTGATCATGGGTCTAATGCCGACGAAGGTGTTAGGCAAAAGTTGAAGAACTTAAAAGTGAGTGGGTGTACGTTCAAGGATTTTAAATACTATGGACCGAAAGAGTTCCATGGTGACAAGGGAGATATCACAACCATGAGGTGGCTTGAGGATATGGAGACGATTGTTATCATGAGTAAGTGTTCCGAGTAGGAGAAGATATAGTACTCTGCCCTGATGTTTAAGGGAGAAGCACAATGGTGGTGGAATGCGTTGCTGGTGAGTAAGGGAAGAGACCAGATGTATGGTTTGACATGGGCCGAGTTTAAGGCCATGGTGATGGCGAAGTTTTGTCCAATGCACGAGACCGACCAAGTCCAAACAAAATTTCTAAATCATAAGGTCGTAGGGACAAATCTCCTTGAGTACAATACTAAGTTCCTCGAGTATTGTCGTTTAGTTCCACAACTGGTGAGTCCGGAATCCAGCAAAGTCACCCGATACATTTGGGGACTTCCGCGGGAAATCCGCGACATGGTAAGGTCTCACTTACCTCAAACCGCTGACTCTGCTATGGAGTTAGCTGGTTATTTGATATGCGGCTTAGTCCGTAACAAAGGAGAAGATAAGAAGGTAACAACAACAACTCCGCAAGGGAGAACTGGAGGAAGTTCCAACTTTAGAAGCAAAGGTGTAAATCGAAACAACTCTACGCCATGCAAGACATGTTGGAGGTACCATAAGGGTCGATGCAATTTTGCCCCGTCTCCTAAAGTCTGTGAGTCCTGTAATCGTACGGGACATGATGCTGCTAATTGTTGGAAAAAGAAGATGACTTGCTTTAACTGCAAGGATATGGGCCATTTAAGTTTTGAGTGCCCAAAGAACAAGCCTGCTGGTGGTGGTGCGGGTGGAAGTGGTCAAAACAAGAAAGGAAACGCTCGAGTCTTGGTACTCGACACAAAGAAGGCCGCTGACATGCCGGAAAACGTTACCGGTTCGTTTCCAGTCAACGACACCTATGCTAGAGTTTTATTTGATTCGGGTGCGAATTTAAGTTCTATAGATTATAATTTTTGTAGTATATTAAACGAACCATTAACAAAATTAGATAAAACTCTAAGCGTCGAGACTGCTAGTGGTGAAATCGTTAAAATCTCTGAAGCCCTTGAAAACGGAAAAATTCTGTTAGCTGGTTATATTTTGCCAATATGTTTGTTACCCATGAGTCGATATTGTACTAGGTATGGATTGGTTATGCGATAACCATGCCCGTATCATCTGCAATAGTAAAACTATTGAACTTCAAGCCCCCGGTAAACGAACGATTCGAATTGAAGGGGACAAAGACGTTGGCCAAGTTTGCATAATTTCTATGATTAGGGATAACAAATGTTTGAATCAAGGATTCCTCGCATTCATGGCCTACGTCACTGAAGAATCAAAGCCAAAAGAAATCAAAGACGTCCCTATCGTTTCTGACTTTTCTGACGTCTTTCCTGATGAACTTCCCGGAATCCCTCCCGATCACGAAGTAGAGTTTAGGATCGATCTTATCCCCGGTACTGCTCCGATTGCCAAAGCTCCGTATCGCTTAGCGCCAACCGAAATGAAAGAGTTAAAGAACAACTCGATGAGTTATTGGAGAAAGGTTTCATTCGACTAAGTTCGTCGCCTTGGTGAGCGCCAATTCTGTTCGTCAAGAAGAAGGACGGATCTATGCGTATGTGTATCGACTATCGTGCGTTAAACAAAGTTACAATCAAGAACCGATATCCACTCCCTCGTATAGATGATATTTTCGACCAACTTCAAGGTGCTAGCTTTTTTTCTAAAATTGATCTTCGTTTCGGCTATCACCAACTCAAAGTCCAATCCGAAGACTGCTTTTCGAACAAGGTATGGACATTATGAGTTCACGGTTATGCCGTTTGGACTTACTAATGCTCCGGCCGCATTCATGGACATGATTTTCAGTATTTGCAAGCCGTACTTGGATAAATTTGTTATCATATTCATTGACGACATACTTATTTATTCCACACAACCAATGGAGGAAGATGAACCAGAAGAAGGGGAATCGGAGAAGGAAGAGGAATCAGAAAAGGAGGAAGAACCCGAAGAAGAGGAGGATCCTGAAGAAGAAGAACCCGAGGAAGAGTTTGAAGAAGAACCGGAAGAAGAGAATCCTGAGAATCCTAATGAGATGCCAAGCCCAATGGATGGATCACTCACTTCCCAAAACCCAAGTTATGGTTCTGTGGATTCCTATGTCCAATATCTTGAGAAACTTAGGATTAGGACATCATCAAGCTTTCCACCATTTCAAGGAGAAATTCCCTCAATCCAAGAGCAGGCCGACAAGATCCGAGAGCAGAACCAAGCTGCCAAAACTTATCTCTACCTTTTATCCGACATGGATTATGTTCCGTATCCAGAACCGACGAATCACTACGAGATGGTGACACTGGGTTACCGCGACCCACCTCCGCAGTATAGATACCCTAACGTAATCCCACAATAGTATGAAGAACATCTGGATCGTGCACTGCACGAAACTGACGATTGGAGGAAGAAGGTAGACGAGGAAGAAAAGAAAAAGAAGAAGGTAGGAGAAACACTCCTCCGTAAGTGCAGCAAAATAAAGAAGATTGTGAAGAGGTTTATGAAGGACTGAATATGGTGGCCATATGAAGTCATATGTGTAATATAGTCTTGTATGGTATGTGTATGAATAAAAGAACGTATGAAGCGTTCTTATGTAATGATAGGGCGAACTATATATATCGTTGAAACGATATATATACTTATGTGTAATATTAAATATATATATATCCATGTGATATATATAATGTGAATAAATAAAAATGTGTGTTTAATAAAGGAAATTTTGTTAAAATTTCAGACTTAATTGATAAAAAAAAGGAAAATGTCCGAACAAAGTAACAACAATGATAACGCTCGAAAAGAAAAAGAAATAAGAGATAAGGGGAAAGGCCCCAAGAATGAGCGAGAGGGAGAAATTCCGGAGAAATACATGAATAAAATCTAAAAGATGATTAAAGATGCGGTTAGGGTAGAATCCGCGTTTAGATCTCAATCTCGACAATCTAGACATTCCCGAACTGCTAATCCTTCTATTCATCCATCAAAATCCATTAAATCTCATCCTAAACCATCCCGTGATGAAGAGAGTGATCATGGATCTAATGCCGACGAAGGTGTTAGGAAAAAGTTTAAGAAGTTAAAAGTGAGTGGGTGTACGTTCAAGGATTTTATGTACTATGGACCGGAAGAGTTTAAGAAGAAGAACCCGAGGAAGAGTCTGAAGAAGAACCGGAAGAAGAGCATCCTGAGAATCCTAATGAGATGCCAAGCCCAATGGATGGATCACTCACTTCCCAAAACCCAAGCTATGGTTATGTGGATCCCTATGTCCAATAAATTGAGAAACTTATGATTGGGACTTCATCAAGCTTCCCACCATTTCAAGGAGAAATTCCCTCAATCCAAGAGCAAGCCGACAAGATTCGAGAGCAGAACCAAGCTGCCAAAACTATTGGGTCACGCTCCTAGGCCTTAGATAGGGGTGTGACAACTGTCCCATAAATGAGACGTGAAACGACTGTCTCGATCTGATATGATAGATAGAGGCACACCGTGCAATGCAACAATGTCGTGTACATAAATTTGTACCAATCTATCCATCTAATGTGTGTCATTGATAGGTATGAAATGTGCAGATTTGGTTAACCAATCGACGATTACCCAGAGCACATTACGTTGGAGTCTAGTCTTTGGGAGTTTTGTAATGAAATACATGTTTATCATCTCCCATTTGTCAGGTCCCCGATTTCAGGTAGATCTTACACAAATCAAGTCATAACTCACACAAATAAATGTGTTGACAAGGGAGTTAATGACAGGTTGCTATATTTAGAAAGAAAACCGTTTGGTAAAGGCGGAATCAATAACAAACGATGTGGTTGCTAAACGATTAATCAAAGGTAACTAACACACACAAGATTAACTCAAAAGATTTCCGTTTATAAAATATAAATCATACAAACGATAATCGATTTAGGGTTTCTTGATAGGAAAGTTATATCCGTACAATTCTTATGACAACCGTCACTTTCAAGAAAATATTCTTTCTTATCTGAAAAGTGTAAAAGCTAAAATCCGTAGGAGGTGTGCCCTAAAATATTCTATATATAGGTCTGCCATCCTAAGACAGCTGTCATATCTTCTAGAAACCTTAAATACTAAAACAAATTCAAATTACATATTCAAAACTATTCTAAGTGTAAAAGAAGTCTTCCGGGTAGGCTTTGTAGCAGTATTAACTTTTCCAAGTAGGTTGTGTGCTCTGCCTTCCTTCAGTACTTGGTAACATAGAGGTGTACCCGGGAACAGTTTCCGGGTAGACTTTACTTAAAGAGTATTTCACCAATGAAATACTCACCGGGTAGACATCAATCTTCTTGACTTTATCAGACTTTGCCCAACAAACTCTTACGAGCAACCTTGTTCTTCAATGGTCCCTTCAACTCTTTACTAGAAAATAGCTTATTAGCAAAGTGTGCCCGGCAGCATTATACCTTGCTTGAGTTGAACCCTGCCCGATGTTACTTAGAGATATTTCATTATTCATCAAGCTTACTTGGACCACTTATTGTTATTAATAAATACCTTGCCCGGTCTTCCAATCACTTAGCTTCATGAGCTTGGTTAGTCAAGAGCCTACTCTGAAGTAAACCTTACTCGGCTAAGAAGAATAAACTTGCTAGATAAAGTGATCCTTGCCCGGGCATGTACTAACTAGTGAACCTTGCCCGGTTATACACTAATTGGCGAACCTTGCCCGGATATCCACTTAAGAAGAATTCTCGAAAATAACCTTGCCCGATGGACAAAATATCAAGTCCGGCTAAGTAAAACCTTGCTTGGAAGTCTAAGGTGTGCCCGGTTCCATAGTTGGCGAATTCTGAGGAGGTTGAGAAGATTCCAATCTTCCATATACTTCCCTTAGGTCAAATCTTTGACTAACCAATCTCCCTCTAGATTGGAACACCTCAGCTGTCCTAAAACATCCCTATGGTTACATACACTTAGTCAAAATACATAATCAAATCAAAGTCAAAATACATATCCATAACAAAATCAAATAATTACATAATCAAAAGTTGTCCTTAGACATTATAAAACAAAGTCTATACTAGAGATCATTTTCTTCTTGCATTATAGTAGGCTTGCCTTCTATTTACAATGACTGTTGCTGCCCTTTGTTTGAAAATATCAAGGATTTGATAGTGAGTGTGACTTTCTGAAATGACCAAATCTCTAATACCTCTTAAATCTTCATAGTGCAGGTAAGTCAAGTCTTCATATCTTCTAATTATTCCCAAAATTATTCCATCTGAGTTTCTAAGAACATAATGGTCTGTATTTTCTTTGTATTCAATCTTTGTAATGATGCCATTCTTCTGCACAGTATAATTAGGTCTTGTCATTCTTCTTTCCATTCTTATGCAGGTATTCATGTTTAACAAAGGATTTTTATCCTTGATATGCATCTAATAGTATAGTTCGGCACTTGCTATCTTCTTTAGCTTGGCAACCTTTCTTGTCTTTTCAAGCTTTGTTACCCTCCAGCTCTTCTTTTCTTTCAAAAATGGGAAACCTTTGTCAGCTTCATCTTTTAAGAACTTGGAGAGTTCATTCTACTGCCGTCCTGCCATCTTGCTTGTATCATGATAATCATAAAGGTCAAGTTTGGCCATTTTCTCCAGCTGTTTATGTGTATACTCACCAAAATCACTTTTTAGAATTATGTCTCACAATTGTTTACTTTCCATTACAACTTTCAGAGACTGGGAGACTGAATCAAAGTAGAGTCTTCTTAGTAGATCCACATTTGATTGTGGATTTGTCATTCTTTGAGTTTCAGGTCTACTTGACTCTCCCCTTTGTGTTATTGGTTGTTTCAATGATGTAGATGTTCCTGTTGGAATAGTCATCATGGGTTGGCTGGGCTTTGTGAGACCAAAGGCTCTCACATACATAGATTCGATCAATTCACTAGGATAGAAGATTAGGTCAGCATAAACTTCTCCTGCATCTTTTGAGAGTCTGGCAATCATCTCAGCCATTCTGGGATCTCTCAATAACCCTGCTGGCACAAACCTTCCTCCAACAAAGCTTCTAGGGTTGTTTCCTTGCAACAACACCTTTTCCCACTCAGCCTTTTGCATATAAAACAGTTCTTTCAGTTCATCTTTGTTCAGTGCATTAAAGGCATGAACATCCATTCCCTTCTAAGTTACCATTAACCCTCTCAAGATATCAATCATTTCATCATTTTCCCAAGGAACAATAGGTTCTTCAACAGGTTTAGGCTTTACTTCCTTTGGGATTGGGGTTTCATGAGTTTCAGCTCTCTTTTGTCTTTATTTAGCCTCTAGCTTCCTCAAGGTCATTAGTTTTCTCTTCTTTTTAGGAGGCTCAGACTTCCCTTCTTTTTCTTCCTTCTCAAATCTCCTTTTCAAATAATTGAACTCATCTTCAACCATTTCTTAGGACATAGATTCAACTTCATTCAAGGTTCTTCCATGTTCAATCAGAAATCTGCACTTTCCTCCATATTTGTTGTAAATCTTTTCAAGTCTTTCCTTTTCACTGGTAGTTTTCATTTTGGCTCTTTCAAACTCCTTTTCCTTTTCAGCATCTTTTGTTTTATGATAGAGATCTGTGAGTTGCTCAAAATTGCAATTATTCAAATTTGTTTCAGAGAAATTGTACAACCTCAGATACTCTTTAAATCTTTGAATTTCCTTTTCTTGATTTGAGCCCTTTTGTTTAGCACTAGATGTTTCAGTTTATAGCAGCTCCTTCATCTTTTCTTTTCTTTTCATTTTGTTATACAGGGTTTCAACTGCATCCTTTTATAAGCAATCAATCATATCAGGCTTCATACCTTTCTCCAACAGATATCCACATTTTCCATCAAATTTCTTTTTCAAAGCTTCAAGCTTCTCTGCCTCTTCATTCTCTTTCACAAATTTTTCTTTAATCTCTTCTCTTTGCTGTTGTAGAGATCTTGTAGTTTTTCAACTTTGAAGTGGCTCAAATCTTTCTCAGAGTGACCATGTTTTCTTAAGTAGTCTTTGTATTTTTAGGAATCTTTATTCTTTTGTTCCATTCTTTTCTTGATTTCATCTCTTTTCTTATCCAATCTCTTTTGCAACTGATCATCATTCAAATCAGCCAAAGTCTCAAAGCTTATACCAAAGCTTCTTAGTTTCACAACCAATGGCTTTTCTTTTTAGCCTCCAACATACTTAGCTCAATGTTTGTCCTTTGCTCATAAGTCATTGTGACTTGTGGGGACACAACATTAGCAGTTTCATCAACTTTTCCCTGATTATCATCATCATTTTTATCTTCATCAGAATCCTCCTCCTCGGTTGTTTCATTCAGTGCATCAATCTTAGGTTCATTGGGAGTTGGATTCTCAGGGATTGGCACATTTTGCACTCGCGGCACATGTTCCTCTGGCCTTAGAGTTTGTAGAGTAATTACCTTATGGGACTTGCTTCATCATCAGGAGTCTCAACAAAGTATTAATTTTGATCATCCCATTTTCCCTTTTTGGCAAGTTTTTCTTGTTCTGATTGTTCATGTGCCCCTTTTCTTCTCATGTAGGTCTTTTAAAACTTGTTGACTTTCTCAGCAAATTGTTCATATAGATTTGAAAGTCTTCCTTCTTTTGATGAATTGTTTTATGAGATTCAGTTACATGTTCCCTTTCTGGCCAGCTATCAGTTGGGTTTTTCCTAATATCTTCTCTTACTTGTTCAACCCATTTCTTGGCAGCCATTGAGGCAATAGATTCACCAATCTCTTCTACAACCATCATTTCTATATTCATATTTGCTGGTTCAGTAGTTTCAGTTGATTCTTTTTTTGGTTGACATTGAGGTTGAAACATACTGACCACCATGGCTAAAGAGTTGTCAACTTCCTCAACTCTTATTAGATTAATCAAAGCTTCAATAACAATCTGATCATCAGCCTCTTCTTCATTTATCATTTTGGCAACATTGGCTTGACTGATTAGTGCTTCCTGCTCTGCTACTTCTTCTGGAGTCAAGGTTTGGTCCAATATTTCCCTCTCCCTTGTTTCTCTTATAACCTCATCAAGTTTTCTCCTTGCAGCAGCAGAAGCTTCTTCCTCTTTAGTAAATAAAATTCCTTTCATAGGATTTTCCTTAATAGGCTCTTCTTCATATACCTTTGCCTTTCCTTTATCTAATCTTTTCTGTACATCTTCCTCATCTTCAGATTGTTGATAGTCATCAATCTCTTTTTCTAATGCTTCCAACTCTGGATCATACTCTACCCTCTTGGAGCTTTCAGGTTTCTCAGTTTCAGTAATTATTAACTCCTCAGTAGAAGTATTCCCTTCAATGATTACATCAGTTTGAGTTTCAGTCTAATTGTCAGTAACACTTTATTCACATTCTCTTCATCATTTAACTTCTCCATTCCATCCCCTGTCTCCTCTTCATCTCTCATCTCACTATCCTCCTCTCTCCACACAACATTCATAATTTCATCATTAACATCATAATTTTGTTTTCCTCCTTCAGATCTATCAGCCTCATAGTCTACATCCTCCATCCTCCTGTCTTCACTATCCTCCTCATCATCATAAGTATTCAGAATACATGTCAAACCATCAACATTCTCATCCCATTCATCCTTCATCACTGCATCATTCTCAGCATCAGTTGGCATATTAATATTCTCTCCCTGATTTGGGGCAGCTGAGGTCTTCTCAACCTCCTGCTCCAGGGTTTGAATTCTCATCATTGATCGGGCCAACTAATCTAGAAGGTGCACATTCTCCTTGGTCACTTCATCATTTCATTCCCTTAATTTTTCATTTTCCAACATCAGATCCAAGTTCCTCTGAAATAGATCTGTTTCAACAGGTGGGTTATTGGTGGTGAGGTAGAGAAAGGTTCAGGTTCAGATTGTTCTTAGTTTGTGGTTTGAGTTTGGATGTGGGTAATTGTAAAGGTTGGCTCATTTAAAGGTTGGGATGTGATTTCAGGTGGAGTTGGTGTGTGGTTTGGGGTGGTGTTTGGGATTGGAACGAATGTGTCAGTTTGGATTGGGGATTGTGTGGTTTGGTCTTGTGGTTGTGGTGACTTAGGTGGTGTTGGTATAGGTTGGTCAATGGGTAAAAGTTGGTGTGGTGGTGTTTGGGGTTGCTGTTCTAGGATGACATTTTGCTCCCCCTGAGGTTGTGCAATGACCTCAGGATTAACATTTCCACCTTCCAAATTTGCAATCACATCAACATCATTCCCATCATCATCATCATTACCTCCATCATCAGAACTGTCATCATCACCTTCTCCTCCATCATCCCCCCTCGTCCTCCTCTGAGCTCAGCTCAGGTACTGGCATAATATCCAAGTCATGGTTCAATAACCATGGCAAAATCTCAAACGGAATGTTTGAATTAAATCTGTTGGCTTTTCCCGGATTTTCAATTCGTTTAAATGTGTTGGGATTCTGCAGAACGTGATTAATGCCAATGGTTGGTAAATCTTGTAACTCCCTATTGAATATTATATGCAGAAACCTGGGATATTGCAGAAATCTGTCCTTTTCATCCCTCTTCAGATTTCCTACCATTCCTTCAAAAATCATCTTGGAGAAATTGAATGGTAGATATTAGATGATAGCAACAGTGGCGTTTGCCAATTCACGACTCATTAGAGTCCATGATCCTTTCCTCTGTGCAAATCCCTGAATCACATGATGGATTAGAAATCTGTATAGCATAGGGAACATTCCCTTTTGAAATTGCCCATCGTGCACTGTCCCCTGATATCCCATTGTTTGTTCAAAAATTCTCAGCAGGTGATCAGTATTGAAGTTGATAGGATTGTGGTCGTCATCGTGTAACTGCAAGCATCTTCTGATTAATCGTTCAGTTATCTGAATTTCTTTTCTTGCCACTGTAGCTTCAATCCTTCGACCTTTTATATCATCACGCAGTCTAGCTGAGCGCCAGAAATTGAGTGAATGATTTCTATAAATGACTAGGCACTCGGTGAGGGCAAAACGGAGATTTGATCTTGACAACCACGTTATCATCCTAGACACCTCCTGATTGTCAGGAGTAATTTTCAACATGGCACACATATTGTGCTTCTGTTCAAAGAAATATCTCGGTTGATCTTCTTCTTCTGCCATATGTGAAATATACAATCAAACATATTCAAAGGGAAATTAGCCCTAAAGTTCATTACATTAAGCAATGTCAAGTTACCTGATCTTCGACAAATTGATAACCTACACACAAACATAATGTTAGCAAACAAATACATAATCAAAGCCCATAATCATCTAATCGATGTCGGAGAACAAGTTATTATTGCTTACCGAGTCGGAATTAGGGGGCTGGTATAGTTAGGGTTTGGATTTAATCGAATGCGATGAGTCGGTTAATATTTTGTAGAGTAATTAGTGGAAGGAGAGAGAGAGGGAAATAATGTACTAAAACGTCTCTCGCTCCCTCTTATATACCTTTTGAAAGTGGGTTTTAAATGCTTTTTGTCGTTTTGTAAGTTATTAGCTGTCAAACAGTAACCTTATCCAATTAATATTTTAAACATTTGAAAACAACCAACTCTAAGTATTAAGTTTAGCAAACCTTGCCAGGAACTTTTCAGTGTAAGTTTTGCAAAGTCTACTCGGTATACATCACTTACTCAAAGCTTACCCGATTATAAGTTGGTATGAATTAGAAGTTAAAATGAAGAAATCTTACTTGAAATACAAGATTGCTTGAGAACTAAATCACAAGAAACATTAATCAAGTATTAGACATCAAGCATGCAACCTTACTAGGAATCAATTAAGATGACCAAATAATTTACATCTAATTTAACTACCTTGCTCATTTAAAACAGTTAATCACAAACCTTACTCGGTCAATTATAATTTATAAATAATAAGTCAAGTATACTTTGATGCAAAGTATGCCTGATAAAGAATAAAAGTGTGCTAGAGATTTCATAGCACAAAGTGTACTCGGAAAATCAGTGAAATTACTCAAGTATATTAGGGGAACATTTGAATCTTCAAAGTGTGCCCGGAATATAAAGTGTGCCTAGAAAAACAAGGTTTGCCCGGAAACACTTGTAATTTCAAAGAAAGAAACATGTTCACTCTAATCACTTAAAAACACAAAGCTTGCTCGGTGTACTAAAGCTTAGTTCACAAAGCTTGCTTGGTATATCATTCAGCATATAAGATGCAAAGCTTGCTCGGAACGAGAAATCCTTGTTAAAAGCTAGCTAAATCACATATTCATCTCAAGACGTCAAGCTTGCTCAGGAAATTAGTACTGTTAAGTGTACTCTACCCGGAAAGTGTAAACACTTCAAAGCATGCCTGGAAATCATAAACTTAGTCCAAAGTGACTAAGCTTGCTCGGAAAAGTTATATAATATCAAACCTTACCCGAAAATACTTAATACACTGTTTTGTGTTCGGGAAGGTTAGAAAACATCAAACCTTACCCGAAAATACTTATTTAACCTTTTTGAGGTAAAATGCAACTCTTTTTGACTTAAACCACTTGTTAGATTATATTTTTCATTAAAGATCATAGTCTAAGAGCAAATGAGGCATTTAGAGATCAAATTTCAGTCATATTTCTCTTCAAAACAATTTCTTCCTTTTTCTGAAAAGATCTCAAGAATGGGATCATATTTACTAAGGTTCAATTTAACATAGATAGATTGACAGCAGGTCTAGACTTAGCATGAATTTCATCTCTTTGGTGATATGATTAAGGTTCAATTTAAGTATAAATCAGTAATGGTCAACACTGTGCTATGATGCCTCATATCTCTTCTCAAAGCTTATTTGGCTTTTCCCAGATCACCCGAATTTGACTCCAACCTCCTGTATTTGGTCAAAATTTGTTTTTGTATGACAGAACTTATCGGATCTTTTTGTATTTTTGATTTTCAAACATATATAGAGGTTGAACATTGGACTTACTGTTTAAATAACTGGCCTTTCATTCAAGATGAGACAGATTTTGTCAACATCTTTGTAGTTCTAGTTGTAACCCTCTCGTTTGATAAAATATTTAAAACACTTATCAACTTTTGGTTGATTTATTATTTCTCTTGTTTCAAATTTTTCTTAAGCATGTTCTTTGTCATATTCAAAGATGTTTCATTTTTGGGTTGACCAAATTACAACAGGCTTGTGTATGACTGGGTAATCACTTTTCTGCCTATCATTTGGAGAGATGTATCTTGAGACATGCAAAGACAACTATGTATCTCCACATATAGATTAGCATATTCATTATGTTTATATCACCTTGGATTTTACACATCATGGGAAAGCAATCATACATGTTAATGACTATACTAACTGTCCTTTCAGCCTAATAAATCCATATGATTGGCTAAGTAGTCAATGTACTATCATTTCCCAATAAAATTCAGTTTAATATTCAATCACCCCAATATCTCTTAATTGACATGTAAATGGCTATCCTGTTTGACCACAAGTGGTCAACAGGACCAAACATACATGTGAATATATGTCCTTTCAAAGTCAGAGTTATTGACATATAATTGCCCCAAATGCTTTCAGTTTTCTAGTGAATGGCTATTCTTTAAATCTATAAAGATTATAGGACCAAACATACACATGTGTATGTCCTTCCAACTGGGCAAATGACATGATTTTCAGCAAGAATAACTACTTGAGTCTTTCCTTTAAACGCCCTTCTTTTAAGCTTCTATAAAGCTTGAACTTAATAGTCTTATCATATCTCTAAACCATTAATCAACTTGCTCATGTTTTGACCAAAATAAAGTGATTATGCAAAATTTATTAGAAAATTCATTTTACCAATTTAATTTTGACATAAAACTCATTTTGACACAAACAGTTGTATCGTAATCAAATCTTAATCAAACATAACATCATTAAGACAAGCAGACAATACTAACATTCAAGGTCTAGCCTATCTTAATGACATCAAATGATCAGATAATACACATAATCAAGCAATTAAGTAGTGATGTCAGATAAGCTTACACTAACAAGTAATTCAAACAAAAGCACTCATCATAACATCATATTCACACATCAACTGATAAACATGCATAAACTTCAATTATATCAAACTTTTGCACTCATTGACATGTAAATGCACATATCAGTCAATATAAAAGTATCATATTCAAGCATATTCATGCAACATTCAATTTGTGCAACCTCTAACAATATAATCAGTTAGCACATAGAGGCACACAACTAGCACACATCATTAATCAGACATCATCAAAGTTGATCATTCCCAGGGTTTTCAGAAGAAAGTTGAACCTGGTTCTATCAAGTGATTTGGTGAATAGGTCAACCAAATTATCACTTGTATCAACTCTTTGCATTTCAATCAAACCTTTTTCACTACAATATCTTATGAAGTGATGTCTGATTTCAATGTGCTTAGTCTTGGAATGTTGAACTGGATTCTTAATAGTAAAATATGCAGCAGTATTATCAATAAAAATAGGGGTATTCAGAAAATTCAAACCATAGTCCTGCATTTGGTTCTGAATACAGAGAACTTGTGCACAGTAAGCAGACGCAGCAATGTATTCAGCTTCTGCAGTTGAGATTGAAACAGTAGTCTGCTTCTTGCATTGCCATGACAATAGTCTGCCATCCAAAAATTGACATCCACCTGAGGTTGACTTCCTGCTCATGTTACAGCCATCATAGTCACTGTCTGTGTATGCAAACAGACCAAAAGATTGGTTCTTTGGATACCAAATTCCTAAGTTTGGTCTTCCCTTCAAATATCTAAAAATTCTCTTGATAGCATTCATGTGAGAGACTTTTGGACTGGATTGGAATCTTGCGCAGACACATACAGCATACATGATGTCAGGTCTTGTAGCAGTTAGGTACATCATGGACCCAATTTTGGCTCTATATTCATGTTGATCTACAGGCTCCCCCTTTTCATCAGCAATCATATTTTCTTTTGTGTCCATTAGAGTTGAAGCTGTTTTGAATTCATGTCATTTGAACTTATTCAAAATGTCCTGCACATATTTAGTTTGGTAAATGAAAATCCCCTCAGCTTTCTGTTGAACTTGCAGTTCAAGAAAGAAGTTCATTTCTCCCATAGAACTCATGCTGTATTCGGATTTCATCACCCCTTCAAACTCCATACACATTTGTTCATTTGTTGAACTAAAGATGATATCATCCACATAGACTTGTAACAGCAGCAAGTCTGATCCCTTTCTTTTGTAGAAGAGCGTCTTGTCAATGGCTCCCCTTTGAAAACCATTGTCAAGAAGATGATTTGGCAGCTCATCATACCAAGCTCTAGGAGCTTGATGCAATCCACATAGGGCTTTATTTAACTTATACACCCTGTTTGGATACATTGGATCCTCAAAACCTGGAGGTTGAGCAACATACACCTCTTTATCAATCTTGCCATTTAGGAATGCAGACTTTACATCAAGCTGGAAAACCTTAATGTTCTTTAAGGCAGCATATGCAAGAAAAATCCTGATAGCCTCAAGTCTTGCCACAGGTGCAAAGACTTCCTCAAAGTCTATTCCTTCCTCTTGAAGGCATCCCAGTGCCACAAGCCTAGCTTTATTCTTAATCACCAAACCCCTCTCACCCCTTTTGTTTCTAAAAACCCATTTTATGCCAATTGCAGACCTGTTTCTAGGCCTATCAACAAGATCCCACAAATGTAGATCTCTGAACTGTGCCAATTCCTCCTTAATTGCCTCCACCCAACTATTGTCCTTTAAGGCTTGAACAATGTTCTTTTGTTCTATTTGTGATAGAAAGCAGGAGTATAGACAGATATTTGCAATTTCAGAATGGCTTCTTATGACTCTTTCATGTATATTTCCAATGATGTTTTCAGAGGGATGATTCTTTTCAACATAAAGAGTTTGTAATATCATTTCAGCAGACACAATTGTGTCATGATTTCATTCGTTGAGTTCTGGTTCTTCAATGATCAAATCAGTTTCTGCATCATGAAACTCTGGTGCTTCTACATTATTTTGTCTTGAAGTGGATGCACCAATGTTGTCCATATTCAATCTTTCAAACAAATATTGAAATCTTGTAGTTGTTACAACTTCTTCTTCATATGTTTGGTTGCTTGGATTTCCCTCAATCTGAACTTGATCATTCTGAATCTCTTGATTTTCTTGACTAAAATCTACATGATCTTGTTCTGGACTATGATTGTTCTCTTGATCATTGTCTTGAACTTATTCAACAATTTCACTAGAGGGAACCTTTAAAAATGTATACTCCTTTTCTTTATTAGCAACCTTCTTCCACAACTCTTCTAAGTCCAATGTTTTCTTCTTTTTCTCTTCAAACACATTGGTCTTGTAGAATGAGTCATCAAAGTCTTCAGGATAAATCTTGAAGGCCTTATCAATTTCTCATGATCAAACAGCCATGCTGCACCATCAACTGTGTTGAACTGATTCTCAATAAAGATGATGTCAGATGATTTAGTAACACTCAAATGGTCATTCATATATACTCTGTATGTTTTTGAGTGTGTAAAATATCCAACAAAGAAACAGTCCAAGGATTTAGTTTGAAACTTGTTCAAGTAATCCCTGGTGTTTAGAAGAAAACATTTGCATCCAAAAGGCTTGAAAAACTTTTTATATGGCTTTCTATTAAAGAGAATTTCATATGGTGTCTTGTTATGCCTTTTGTTGACAAGTACCATATTATGAACATAGCCTGCAGTATTGTAACACCCCGTAACCGCAGCGGAAACGTAAACGGGATGCAACAGACACCTCTGATATCAACCACATTGTTTATAAAGAAAACTGAATACATTAATATACTTCAAATTACATTTTCTCGTATTTCACTACCGTCTAGGTGATGCACACATCATACAATACGATACATAATTCTATTTATTATAATGTATCCTAACATCCAGCACACAAATCTTACACACATCAAGCACTTAGCACGTAAGCAATCACTTCATCTTAATTGTACCCGAAAAGCTTGTGAGAAAACGGGTCAACTACGAATAGTTGGTGAGTTTCACAATTTGAGTAAACCATGATAAATCCATATCAAAATATAATATTATCGATGTAATTATGCTGAGCCCACAAGTGAAACCTCTGACTATCCACACACAACCCCGTGGCATACTCCGCCCACGAACCTGCCCCAAACCGCTATGTCTAACATTACATAGCAAAAATATATAACAACAAAATAGACATGTGCAACTGGCTGGGAAACGTCAGCAAATCCATGCCGGACCAGTTGGGTTTGTCAAACCAATAGTACTATCCACACTCTACCGGCTTTCAGTTAATCACTCGTGTTCAGGGGCCTTAGAATGTTAGCAACTCAGACAATTACCATCTTAGTACATTTCCGTAAGATTCCCGTACAATAAAAAATATATAATCCACGCAAATCCATGCATTCAGTATGTACTTAAACATTTCAGTAGTAACATGCTTCCGCCCCGAGAAAATATTTAAAAACAATTCAGAAAAAGGGGCTCGTGAAACTCACCTTAGCACATGCAAGCAGGTAACAACAGTCATTATTAGTTAACATGTCCAATCTGTAATATGATCCCTACGATCGTTATTATACAATTATAGTTTATATAATCTTTAACCGTGTTAACCGGTACATCTGGGGACACTGTTAACCCAGTACTGTACCCGTTCCGGGGGCAATGTTAACCCAGAAACACTTCTAGGGACATCTGGGGACACTGTTAACCCAGTACTGTACCCATTCCGGGGGCAATGTTAACCCAGAAACACTTCTAGGGACTCAGATTGTGATATCGTTTAGAGTTCACCAGTCAAAATTACTATTAGTCGTTTTTCCCGTTTTGCGTGCCAAGCACGGTTATCCGTTTTTACGTTCAAAAATGAGTTTGGTCACACACGACCCGAAAATAGTTGTTGGATGATAATTTAATTAAAGTTGTGAAATTAGAGCTCGGTTTAGACGCCCCGATTGGTCGCGGGACCCGTTTCCGTCTTCAGTGCACTGGAAACTGTTTTATCGGATAAAATTACTCAAATCATCCGAATTATTTTCGGATGATTTATTTTTACTTGTTTAACTCAATTATATAAAAATAGTTCATTTTTAGGGTTTTTATACACCGGTCAGCTCGTTTAGGCGAACTTTACCGGTTTACGCGTTTTAAACTTTAAAAGTTTGTTTTTGCACAAATAATAATCCGTTTAATATCGGATCTTGAAATTTTGCACAAATCAATTTTTGACAGTGGGGAATTTTAAAAAAATATTTCCAGAATTAATTTTTATATTTAAAATTTATTTATCTATTTTTAAACACCATTTAAACACTAAATATGTCGTAAATACCAAACGACCTTAGAAAAATCCCAAATTTTTCCTGGATGACCCCTGCCATCAACATAGTCCACTGTAATTTTTCCAGAACAAAAATCTCTTTTTACATGCCATTTTCACTAAAACCGAGCTAGAAAACCCTAGAACTTGTTTAACCGAAAAGCCTACTTAGACTTCTCCAACTGACCTAAAATTTAGTGTGTGACTTATACATGTTATAAAAAGCTTATCTGGAATTTTCCAAAATTTTTCATGATATTTAACTATTTTTCACAATTTTTAGCCAAAACCGAGCATTAAATTCACCAAATATTCATCCTTTGTCCAAAAATTACCAAAATTTCACAGAATTCATATTTTCATATATCTAACACCTCTGTAAAATTTCATGACCTAACTCTAAACCTCTCACAATCTGTCCAAAAATCCAAAACCGAACATAAACCGAATATACCTTTTGTTTTCCGCTACTACAAGCTACAAACTCGTCTTTCCGCCTTATCTACCACTAAACACAGATCCTACAACCAACATACCACAATACCAAGCAAGTTACACTCACAATCAAGCCTCTTACACTATAGTTTCGGTTATTGTTTCAAAACTAAAGTTTAAACCGTAAAAATTCATTTTTGGTTCGTTTAACTCCTTTCTTGGACCAAGATCCCTTGTATAACCCGTATACATCACTTGATCATGCAAGAATCGGTTTTCATCTTTGAAACCTCATTTTCTTGCAGATAAACTCAAGAAACGAAGATGGAAACGTAAATAACTCGATTTTTACCTCGGTTTTCTTGCTAAAATCTCGGTTTTTGGATCATAAAATGGAGAGGAGATGAAGATTGTTGAATTGGTTGTTTAAAAAAAATGAGAGGCAATGGGGTTACACCCCCTTTAGGCCGATCTGAATCAAGGGGAGAGTGGGGTGGGGCCCACTTCTCCATTTCTAGCCACATGTTTGGATATTGAGAATCCGGATAATGTTTTGGATAATCTGGTTCAGTTCGTTTTTCGGTTAAATGTTTAATTCGGCTTAAAACGAGGCTAAAATGGTCGTTTTCGGCTTAAAAAAAGAAATTTATATAAAACCACTTTAAAAAAACTTTAAAAACTTAAACCATGGCTTTCATTAACTTAAAACATCATATTATTAATAATTGCGCATCTTTTTCGGCTTGATCGATCGTCTCTTGCTTGGTTTGGTATTAAAGGTTTCGTTTAACGTACCGACGTACCATTAAATCGAAATTCTTTTTCTGTGCCGTACTTTACTTATCCCGATGCATTAATGCTTTGTAAAATCACTAAATATTATAGATATCGTCTATAATTGAACCATCGATTCGTTCGGGTTTCAATAACTATCGATCGATTAATCGCATATTCATTACGATGAATTATATATTCACGTACAATCAATACAGTGAACCATGTAATCTCGTATAATTACTATGGTAATTCATGTACCCGACATTAAATTTAACGTAACTATTGTCTACCGGCTAGGGTATACTTGGTTTCGTCGGAATCGTTACAAGTATTTATGGTTTCAGCCCAAAATGTAACTGGTAAATTAGCATCTGCTAACATGGTTCTTGCAGCTTCAATAAGTGTTCTATTTCTTCTTTCTGCAACACCATTTTGTTCAGGAGTTCTAGGAGCTGAGAATTGTTGAAGTATTCCTTTTCCTACACAAAATTCTTCCAAAATTCCATTTTTGAACTCTGTACCATTGTCACTTCTCATCATTTTGACCTTCTTACTCAGTTTGTTCTCAATTATTGTCACACATCCCTTAATCAACTCTGCAGTCTCATCTTTTGTACTTAGGAAATAAACCCAAGTTTATCTTGAATAGTCATCAATGATCACCAGACACTATCTTTTCTTTCCTATACTTGGCCCACTCACAGGACCAAAGAGATCCATGTGAAGTAATTCAAGTACTTGATCAATTGAATTGATGGGCTTTGTCTTATGAGAGGATTTATGTTGCTTGCCTTTCTGGCATGAACTACAATGATCTTCCAGTTTGAACTCTCTTGTAGGTAGTCCAATTACATGCTCACCTTTGACAAGTCTATTCATGTTCTTCAGATTCACATGCCACAATTTCCTATGCCACAATTTTGACTCATTTTCAGTGGCTTTGGAAACAAAACATGCACCTCCCCTTGAAACAACTTCTTTCATATTAAGCTCACATAGGTTGCCATTTCTTGGGGCCATTATCATAATCATTTCAGGTGGGATTACAATTTCAGGTTTTAAAATAAAGCAGTGTGAATCATCAAAACCAAATTTGTACCCCTTATCAAACATTTGTGATATGCTTAGTAGATTATACTGTAGACCTTTAACATGAAACACATTATCAAATGAAACCTTTCCATTTGTTAAAATTTCCTTTCCAACTATCTTTCCACCATTTTCATCACTCCCAAATGCCACAAGACCTTCAAACTTTTCTTCATAATTAACAAGTGACATCCTGTCACAAGTCATGTGCCTAGAACATCCACTATCCATGTACCATATGTCATTCAGTGTAGTGGACTATTCCTGCACCAAAGAAAGAATTTGATTAGTTGAGTGATGAAGTGCAAGCTATATCAACTTGCAGCTCATCAATTTCAATTTTAGTGGCAGCCTGGGAAGTGAGTGTTGTTGGTTCGGGATCATCATGAGTGACTTCAATATTGTCTGAGTTACCAGTTTCATATCCACACTCCCTTGGAGTTTTAACAAATGAGGTTGAGCTCTGGCACTCTTCTGGTGTAGTGTCATACTCTTGTACCACATATTCTTTCTTTTCTGAGTACTCTCTTACATCAACAACTTTGTCCACCTTAGACTCAACCTTAGGCTTCCAAAGGAATCCTTCTGGTTCATAACCATGTTTCATTAGAAACTTCTCATCATTAGTAAGTTCAGTTGGTTTCTTTCTAGGAAAGATACCTCTGACTCTTGTCTTCTCACTGTTTGGTGATCCTTGAGAGCCATGAGATTTGACTGATTGTGTATCTCTTTTAGGAATAATTCTCAAGGGCTGAAAGTTCTTCTTGACAACTTTCTCATGCTTCTTAGAAGATCTGCTCCTTTTAGCTTGTTCAGCCACATGTTTCTTGATCTTTTCATCTGTCTTATTCTTTCTCTCGGTCTCTACTGATGATCTCAAACATTCTTCATTTAAATTCCCTTTCTCACAGACTTTTCCCTTTTCTAGGTATGCATCATACTTTTGCTTGTATAGAACAAAGTCTTGTCCATACTGTGTCTCATATGGGACATGAAAAGGCTTGAATTTGAGTCTCTCATTACAAGAATCTGTGTGGTGACCATACACATCACATTTCTTGCACCAAACTTTTCCCTTGTATTTTTTCATGATCACTTCCTTTTCTGAACCTTTCACTTGGTCTAGGTTCTTTGACTCCAATTGTCTTCAGGTTTTTTAGACACTCAAAATTAATTGAGAAAGGAACAAATTCCTCAATCTTGATGTCTTGTCTTTCACTCTTGCTCTTTACAAACACAATTTTCTGCATATTCAATGGTTCTTCATCTTGACTTTCTCTATGTCTTGACTGCCTCTTCTCATATTCTTCCATTGTTTCCACCTCTCCAATGTCAAACACCTCATGACTAGAGAAAACCGGGTAAACTGGAATAAAGTTCTCAACATTGACTTATTCATTGTCTCTTTTCTTTTTGTTTTTACTTATCCTCTCCAATACGTCATTGCTTAGTGGCTTGACTACATTGTAGCTTACCTTCTTCCTCTCACATATATCAAATGATACATGTTCTCTTCTTAGTCTTTCATTCATTTTCTACATATTGGGTGTCACTGGTGGAAGTTGTGGCAGCTTTTCAACTGAATCTGGTTTGTTGTATCTTCTTCCTCTTTCAGCAGCTTTAATTTCTTCATCAGTGATTTGATCACTCAAATCACTTAAATCATCTTGATTCAGATCAACAGAATCAAAGTCATCTTCAGAGACTTGAACTCCAATTGACTTGTCTTCTTTTACCTCTTCCTTTACCACAAATTCTCCTTTTTCATTCACCTCAACATTCTTGTACAAATCAACAAACTCCCTTTTTTCTTGAAAGACATCTTTGAATTGTTTTAGATATGCATCTCTCTTCTCTTTATCAACTTTTGGCATAAAGTTATTGTTGAATGGTGGTGGTACTGCCTTGTATTTGTCTTCCTCTTTTACTTGGTTCAGAATGCCACAGATGTTTCCTGTGGAGACCAAGTTCTTCAAGAATTAATTTTCAACTTTCAGTTTTGTGTTCTGCACCTTTTCTTCAACAATAATTTTCTTCAACCCATCTATCTCAGTGGTAAACCTTTTCTGAGCTCTATAACTACTTACACATTCATCTTCTAAACTTTTCATCCTTTCTTCACTAATCAGCTCACTAGCCTCATACCCATTGATTATACTTTGTTTTATAAAACACTCACTTTCCAGCGTCCCTACTTTTGCTTTTAAATCATTGATAATTTCATTTAAATCAATAGTAGGAGCAGAGTGTACCTGAGATGATGATCCAGCTTCTTTCTCAGTCAAGGCCATGAATGCCACATTTGCTCTCTTGATATCATCTGCAATATCTTCTTCATGATTGTTCCAGTCAAAATTACCCTCATGTTGTGTAGTTATAGCCACATTTTCTTGATTTCTAGGTTGGTTTTGGTTGGTTGGGGATGAGTTGTTGTTTGGAGCAGTTTGCTGGTTTTGGTGGTTGTTTCTTTGAAAGCCTTGGTTCTGTTGCACAACTTGATGATGATTGTTCATTTTGAGGCTAGAAGTTGTTGAAGTTGTTGTTGTTGGGATTTTTGATTCTCTGCTGGTTCTGTTGATATTGATGGTGCTGATTTCTTGGCTGGTTTTGAAATTGGTTCATCTGAAAGTTTCTTGACATGTTGCATTCTGTTGTATAGCCTCCTACTTCTAAGAGCCAACGTGGCTGCTTGCCATTTCAAATCCATTTCCTCCAAATTATCAGCATCTATCAGCTCAAGGTCATCCTGGATGACACTGGTATGAATCAGATTCTTTGCACCAAAAGCATTGTAAGATTTTGTAAACATGGAGAACAAAGCTTGTGTTTCACTTCCTTGGCCACTTGCACCACTAGTATAAGGTAACTGTTCACTTGCCATAGAGACAGATCAGTATCATCAATCAATTGGACATTGAACCTTTGCTGGTTACCATGGTGACTTGTACTACCACCAACCCAAGATTTTGGTGTGTCAACACCATGCTCAACTGGTTCTTCAATTATGGGAATCTGTTTGTGGTTTTTAGTTGACAAGTTTCCCATAGGTGCAATGAGAGCATTAGTGATCTAGAAACATGGCTTCTCTTCTTTGATCATCTCATTTTCAATCATTTCTATTTCTGCAGCCTGAAGGAAGCACACTACATCATCCACTTTCAAATCATTGAAATTGGGCTTTTGAAGGACGAATTTGTAGGCAGTGTACCATTCCTTAGGCATTGAGTTGAGCAGCTTGGTATTCAAGTCATAATCAGTCATGACATAGTCAGTGGTTCTTAGCTCATTCACAATTGCTAGAAATCTTTATAGAATTTACTTCAACCTCTCTTCATCCTTATACTTAAACCTTTCCAACTGTTGTTTCAGCCTTTGCTTTTTGATGTTATTCAACTTAGTGTTTCCCTCAAACATTTCAAGGATTGCATCATACATAGCCTTTGCGGTGGCATGATGTGCAACCTTGGTCAATATTTCCCAAGACAGTCCCAGCTTTATCATAGCTAAGGCCCTATCATCCACATTCTTCAATCTTTCACGCACAGCTGCAGTTGCACCCGTATTTGCACCCTTAGTAGTGTCTTGTGGTCCAAACTTAATTGAGTTCCACATATCCACATCATTATAACAAACAGCTGCCTAAAATAAGGCCTTCCATTTTGTAAAGTATTCCTGTCCATAGAGTCTAGGAATCTTATTAGTAGACACTTCTTGTTCTTCGTAACCAGACATTTTGAAAATAAAAATCAGTTATTTCGAAAAACAGACTTTAAAAGCAATCAGATTCTGATAACCGGTGTTTCAGATCTGATGAATCTGGTGCGATTAGGACAAGATTTGGAAGCAAAATTCAAACTTTAAGAGAAATAAGGAAAAGAAAACACCGGAAAGTTGTAGATCTGGGTAGAAATGAAGAAAACAGAGCAGCTGACGTCACTTTTCAATGGAACAATGCTTTTTCTTACGTCATTGTTCTTCTTCAATCGGCAACAAATTTCTTACTAAAATAGCTGCAACAAGCTCTGATACCACTTTTCAGGTCCCCAATTTCAGGTACATCTTACACAAATCAAGTCATAACTCACACAAGTAAATGTGTTGACAAGGGAGTTAATGACGGGTTGCTATATTTAGAAAGAAAACCGTTTGTTAAAGGCGGAATCAATAACAAACGATGTGGTTGCTAAACGATTAATCAAAGGTAACTAACACACACAAGATTCACTCAAAAGATTTCCATTCATATAATATAAATAATACAAACGATAATCGATTTAGGGTTTCTTGATAGGAAAGTTATATCCGTACAATTCTTAGGACAGCCGTCACTTTCAAGAAAATATTCTTTCTTATCTGAAAAGTGTAAAAGCTAAAATCTGTAGGAAGCATGCCCTAAAATATTCTATTTATAGTTTTGCCATCCTAAGACAACTGTCATTCCTTCTAGAAACCCTAAATACTAAAACATATTCAAATTACATATTCAAAACTATTCTAAGTGTAAAAGAAGTCTTCCGGGTAGGCTTTGTAGCAGTATTAACTTTTCCGAGTAGGCTATGTGCTCTGCCTTCCTTCAGTACTAGGTAACATAGAGGTGTGCCTGGGAACAGTTTCCGGGTAGACTTTACTTAAAGAGTATTTCACCAAGTGAAATACTCACCGGGTAGACTTCAATCTTTTTGACTTTATCAGACTTTGCTTGACAATCTCTTACGAGCAACCTTGTTCTTCAATGGTCCCTTCAACTCTTTACTAAAAATAGCTTATTAGCAAAGTGTGCCCGGCAGCATTATACCTTGCTTGAGTTGAACCCTGCCCGATGTTACTTAGAGATATTTCATTATTCATCAAGCTTACTTGGACCACTTAGTGTTATTAATGAATACCTTGCCCGGTCTTCCAATCACTTGGCTTTATGAGCTTGGTTAGCCAAGAGTCTACTCTGAAGTAAACCTTACTCGACTAAGACAAACAAACTTGCTAGATAAAGTGATCCTTGCTCGGGTATGTACTAACTAGTGAACCTTGCCCGGTTACACACTAATTTGCGAACCCTGCCTGGATATCCACTTAAGAAGAATTCTAGAAGATAACCTTGCCCGGTGGACAAAATATCATGCCCGGCTAAGTAAAACCTTGCTCGGAAGTCTAAGGTGTGCCCGGTTCCATACTTGGCGATATCTAAGGAGGTTTAGAAGATTCCAATCTTCAATATACTTCCCTTAGGTCAAATCTTTGACTCAACACCATTTCCAAACCGGAAGTTCGGGTTGCTGAAGCAACCCCGGGGCTTTTGGTGTTCGGCTTTGACTTTAAAACATGTCAAACATTTTGCTTCATGCAAAGCGATATCCTTTTTCATTCCGTTCCACTAGTAGTTCAGCTTAATATTTTGGTACATTTTATCACTACCCTGGTGCATCATGTACTTGGATTTATGGGCTTCGCTCATTTTCTTTTCACGTAAGTCTCCAACGATCGGTACCCAAATTCTGTTTCAAAGTCTAAGTATACCGTCATCAACTTTGATTAATATGAACTCTCATGCATGTAGTGTCGCATACATTTGAGTTAGTCATGTTATTGGTGACCTAAACAAAAGTAACTTGTTACACATGTTATAATAATAATATGTTACATGTACCTTATATGATAGGTATAATATGTTATATGATCATTATGTTACAAGACTAGTTGTTATATTCTTATGTGATATTGAAAGTTTGTGGATGTATGTGCGTGTGTATATGACCATGTGTATGTATGCATGGGTGTGGGAGAGTGTTGAACACTCACATACATGCATACATTCACAATGAAGATCACCCTTGAGTTGAAAATAATTAGAGATTTCATTGTTGATTGATTGTGTAATTGGATAATTGGGTGAAATTATAGATGGATTTGATAAGTGAGTTTTTTGATAGGATGGATTTTGTGTAAATGATAATCAATGGAATTGTTAATATGGCCATAATCTATTGAACTCCTAAAATTAAAATGGAAATAAATAAGAGTTTGTTCATAGATTGGAAAATTTGCAATTTAGAGATTTACTTGAATAACTTGGATGAATTGATGATTATTGATGTTTAATGGAATTCAAAATTGATATTGATGATAGGTTGTATGCTAGAGAATTCATAACTCACTAGTTTAAGAAAATGCTTAAAGTTAGGATTGTAGAGAATTGTTAAATTCTAATAAAGAAAACTTTGTTGGATGCGTAGTTAAGATTTTTATTTTAATATGAATGTTCAACCTGTATGATCTTGATAGATGGTGAATTATTAGCTTGAATTATGATAGAATACAACATCATAATGTGTATTGGATTGTTGTATGAATTACTTTTCAACTACTTACTATAAACAGAAACTTTGTGACTTAAATAATAGAAAAATCAAAATTTAAATAGAAAAATATATTGCAAGAAACCTTGTCAAACTAGTTGAATGAGATAAATAAAATCATACTTTATTATATTGAAAGTTTGGATTAGATAAAATTATTGAAATTGAAAAGTTACTATAAATAAAACTTTGTTGATTGAACACTTGGAAAATCTTAAGTTGATTAGTTAATGATGAGATGCTTGAACTTATACATACTTCATGAGTTTGATTTGATGAATATATGATTGGTGGAAATGATCATGTTGAAATAAATATGCTTGATGATTTGATTTGAAATAAACACACATGATTAGGCATGCATGTTGGAACATTCTAAAGGAATATATAATATATTTGAAAAGTGCAAATGTGACATATTGTGATAACCATGATGATGATAAGAATCTGGACTTTTAGATGTTCTGATGATGCTTTGTTCTTATTTAAATTGCTAAGTTTAACATTACCATGACTAGTAAACTTAATATATGAATTTAGGAACTTAACATGATTAAAAATGTGCTATTTGGTAATATGTGATCTAACTGAAAATAATTGTGAATTATATGTTATATATATATATATATATATTACTATATATAATGGATATAAGAGAGAGAAATAGGAGATGCTGAATTTTTAAAAGTTTTACTACATGTCATGCACAATGTACAACAAATAATACACTTGTCTCAAAACCCATTATCCCACCTATATTACTATCCGCGTATCTTATTCAGGTGAAGTGAATTCAAAATTTAAAATCCAAATAAAACCTATCATACTCTCTCAAAATTCAAACCCTAATGCAGAAACATCACTCAAGTTCGCCTCCCTCCCTCTTGACACGCCTTTGGTTTCGATTCATCTTTACCTAATTGGCTTATATGGTCAGATCTGTGGTTCATAAACGTCTGTAGGTACATCTTCTTTTGCATCTTAAATTATCAAATATAGGTTATATGATTGGATTGTTGTGTATATGCAGATTTGGAGCGATATATGCAGTTGGTGAGTAACATAACCCTTATTTCTTTGATTTGTTGAAATTTTCTACAGATATACATAAACTCTTGTATCAACAACTTGCTTCAGGGAAGCTTGTTTCTAGAAAGGTAGGTTTCTGATTCTATCATTTTAGTTTATTTCAATTGTGTGCTTGTACGGCATCTCACAACTGTTAGCAGGTTGAAAAAAGCAATTCATGAAAAAGGGTTTTTTTTTTTTGTTTTTTTTGGGATAGAGACATGGGATTTTATTATTGGCTGAATCTGCAAGTGTAGGTAACTTACCTTACTTGATTTAAAAATCCAAGGTTTGTGCAAATTAATTTGAAAGTGTAACTAAGAACATAATTTTTTAGCCTTTTTTACTTAACTACTCTTTATACTAATAGAATAATAGGTCATTTTGTTGTTGTTTATGGGTTGAGTTCTAAATTAGGTGCATAATGAAAGTGCAATTATATTACAGTTAACTGCAGGGGTAACTTTGTCACAAAATGTGTGTTTGAGGCTAAAAGCTAAATAGCAGCAAATTTTGTTTACAGCAGTTTGAAAACAAGTTTACAACCAATCAAATTTCAGACGATTTTTTTTTATTTTGAAAGAAATGTTGTTACAAATTTGAACCAACTTTGTTTACAAGATTAGTGTGGGTCAACTTTAATTGTGAATTAAATTTGTTCACTAGTTGAATGTGTGTCAATTTGAGTTAAGTTTGATATTTGGTTCAAAAGTAATGTGGTATGTTTCAATTTTCAGTTTTGGGTTACAACAAATTTTGATACCACATTTTGGTTTAGATTTGGTCTCGGTTTTCAGAGTTGGTGAAAGGGAATTTTGGTCACAGATTTAATTCGGTATAAAATCAACTTTAGGTTGCTCATACAAATTCGTTCAAATGATCATTTCGTTAACTATACAATATATGTGCAATATTTAGGTTGTTCTTACGGATTGTAATATATGTGCAATAATTCTACATTGTTACAGGGAGTTGTCATAAAAAAATGGGAGGCATTCAATGATATTTTCAACGAAAAAACCAGGACAAAAGTCGAATAGAGGTTCTTTTCTCATTTCATTGTTACTCCTTCTGAATGTCTTCATATGGACTTATCCGGCCCAGAGAATCGTTCGAGTATTCCTGGTGATTGGTATTGTTTAGTTGTTACCGAAAACTTTGAAGGTATTCCACGGGTTTTTTATGAGTTCTAAAGATCAGACACCAGTTCTCATGCAGAATTTGATCACCAAGATCGAATCACTTTACAAACATAAAGTGATACGCTTCCGAAGTGATAACGGTATCGAGTTTAAGAACAATGTGTTGGACTTTTTCTGTATTTATAAAGGAATTCATAGAGACTACAATGCTCTGTATGTATTACAACAGAATAGTGTAGCTGAGAGATTTAATCGAACACTAACTGAAGCAGCAACAACAATGTTGGTGGATTCAAAGCTTCCCGTACAATTCTGGAACAAAGCAATGAACACCGCTTGCGATACGCTTAATCGTGTTCTAATGGTTAAAAAGCTCAAGAAGACGAGTTATGAGCTACTCAATAATCGTAAGACTATCTTAAAATTTCTCGAACCTTTTGGGTTTCCTTGTACTATGCTTAAATGAGAAGCGGGCAATTTCTATGAAAAGGTGATTGAAGGTTACTTACTTGGCTATGCTTCTCCCAAGAACTGTTTTACATACCTAGATCTTCTATTTATGAAGACGAAGTGGTACAAGGTCAACCTGAGACATCCGATGATGTTTCTGTTTCTTCAGATGATGCTCATTTTGAAGATTCTTCTTCTGCTACATTTGTTGAAACTCAAGATGTTTCTGAGTTACATGTTGGAGAATTTCTCAACCATTGAATGATTTAGTAGCTGAAGAAAACATCACTAATTTAGAGGACAATGTTTTGTTTTTAAGAATCCAACTTTTTGGAAAAACTCGTATCATGACATGCATGCTTCGGGAATAATGAGTAGTAACCGATACACTGGCGTTTTATCTCAAGTATAGCCAACAAGTGTTCCTATGGCACTTCAATATTCTTCGTGGGTAGAAGCAATGCAAGAATAATTGCAATAGTTTGTACGACTAGGTGTGTGGGAGCTCATGATAAACCGAATCGGGTTAAAAAGCCTATCCCGACAAAATGGGTTTTAAAGTGTAAAAAGGATGATCATGGGGTTATCGTCTGAAATACAGTACAGATGGTTATGCAAGGATTCAATTAGCAAGATGGTGTGGATTACACAGAATTATATGCTCCTGTTGCTAGATTGGAGGCTATATGTATTTTTCTAGCCTACGCAGCCTTAAGAGTTTCAAAGTTTATCAAATGGATGTTAAAAGTGTGTTTCTTAACGGGGAACTTCATGAAGAGATGTATGTGAAGCAATCTCCTGGTTTTGAATATCCTGCCTATCTCAAGCGTGTTTACCAACTGAACAAGGCTCTATATGGTCTTCACCAAGCCCCGAGAGCTTGGTATAGCACACTTGCTGAACATCAAATTGATAGTGGCTTCAAACGAGGAACTGTGGATTGTACTCTCTTTTACAAGACAGTTTAAGATGATTTGCTATTTGTCTAGATTTATGTCGATGACATCATATTTGGCTCAACAAATGACACGTTATGTAAGGACTTCTAGAAATCGATGCGAACCAAGTTTGAGATGAGTTCGACATGAGAAATGAGTTTCATTTTAGGTTTGCAGGTTCATCAGTCTAAGGAAGGGATCTTTATCCATTAGACGAAGTACGTGAACAATGTCTTGAGCCGATACAAGATAACTACCGGAAAAGTCCATTTTACTCCTCTTATAGTGGGTCACAATTTGTCACCGGACGAATTGGAGGATACAGTTGATCCAAATCTTTACCGAGCGATTATTGGTTCATTAATGTATTTAAATGCATTGCGTCCTGATATAATGTTTGTTGTTTGTTTGTGTGCCTTGTATCAATTGAGTTTGAGAGGTAATTCTAGCGGCTGTGAAGCGAATTTTTCACTATCTAAGTGTCACACCCTGCCGTGGGGGCTAGTCGTTTTATGGAAAAATTGGTACCAATGTGAATAGCGGAATTTTATTAATAAAGATAAGCTTCAACGTTTGCACTATGTATTTAAAACAAGGTGTAACTACACAACTATATTTTCTCTTCTCTGACACTGCTGCAATCCGTGTTGGGTTCTACTAATCTCATTGGCATCTAATCTTCTTTGTTCTTGCTCGACTTACGCCTCTATCTTTAGTCATGCTCATTACAATGCTAATCCAAATCACTATCCACAAGATACCTGAATACATGCTAAAAAGTGTCAACTAAAAGGTTGGTGAGTTCGTGAGTTTAGCTCACATACACATATAAAATAGTTCATTTATAAAAGCGCGCAAGTTTGCGTGTATGTAAGTATAAAGCATGGTGCACATCAATCAAGTCCACAATCAAACCTGCAACTAGCATAAGTATCCCCAACTCATACTAGAAGTTCAACCGTCCCGGATTATCACCCTGCTAAAAGCAATAATCAAACACGTAGGTTATATGCCGCAACGATCCGCAGATCTCAGTGTGGTTTACCCAACACAGGGTCGCTGTGCGTGGGGGTCTCCCAAATAGTACTACCCATACAAGCCTCCGGCCCATTCCCTCGGGCTAATGATTGTGTAAAAGTTGGGACAAAAATTTAGCAGTAAAACACATCTTGATAAACATCACACCATATGTAAAACTAGCATGTATCCAGCCCAAAAAAGTTTAAGTAAAAAGGGCAGCACGAAACTCACCTCAGTCCGTATGCAATATGTATATGAAAGATAATCAATGAGCTTGCACTATGCTAGAAATCACCAAGTACGCCTAGTATATATATTAATTAACAATAAGTTATCGAAAAACAATGTAAAATTCACTACTGGTATTGTGTGCTAGTTAATTCTGTGTTTTCCAACGTATTTGGTTCTTGATGGGTAAAGTTTCCTTTTATGGGAAGTTTGTACCTAAATAACTTAATAAGATTAATGTTTTGTGTTTACGTATATAATTCAGCTTCCGAGATTTTTAGTTACCTTGGTTCATGTGTCGGTTTCGATAAAGTTTCAATTTTTGGAAAGTTCGGTTTTCAGTTAGGCTTCGGGTTACCATATGACCATAGAATTTGTATACATTTCATTGATATCAAAATTCTAACGATACATATTTAAACAACCATGTCCTGTGTTTACAAACGTTGACAATACCGGTTATCAATGGTGTTGTCGGTTTTTAACGAAATGTCTTGAAAGAATAGTTTAATAAACGAATACTTTTGTAACTGAAACTTGTCATTTCCAGAATTATATATATCATAAAAATGAGTTATTTTCAGGTCTAGTATCTCAGAAATTTTTGGGTTGTACGGTTTTAGTCCTCGTACCTTCGTTTAACGTTTATTTTGGCAAAAACCGAGTTAAAGGCTTAGACAGTTTTTGAAAACTAAGTAAACACTAAAATTATGATTTTATTGGCTCATACTTGCTGTTAAAAATTAGAAATTTCATAGCTTTATATTTTTCAATTGCTTGTTCGGGTTATGCCGGTTTTAGCGTCACTTGCGTTTAAACGCTATTTCTTAATAAAAAGGGTGTTGTAAATATCAATAATGGTTTATAACATAATAATAAATTATTTTAATTATAAATACTGGAAAATATCCATTTTATATTTTTGAAGTCTTTTAGTCTTTAAAAGCTGGCCCGCTCGTCGGTTTTAACGAAACAACAATTTTAAACTTGTAAACGGGCCCTTTTCTAAATCCGCTTACCGTTAAACATTTTGTAACTTACTTATGGCCATTTTAACTCAAATGTTTCTGTTCTAAAAACATATTCTTGTATTTTCAGTTTTTAAGAATTAACCGGTTTTTCTCTTGTTCCAAAAATGCCGTTGGCCACGTTTATTGATTCAAATCCGGTTTATTTACCACAAAACAGCTTTGGACCTATTTTAATACTTATTAATGATTTATTAAATGTTTCATATTGGTTATAGGGTGCTCGAACCCTAACAACGGCTTCGGTTCGGTTTGGGCCCGTTAGCACCTTTATGTTAAATTTTTAACAGAACTCATTTTTGGTTAACAAACAAATTAGGACTTGCTATAATACATAAAAATAAGTTGTTTAAATATTTCAAGAATTTTTAAAAATGTTACATTGGGCTGTTGTTTACTCGTACAGACCCGGTTTTGGCCCGTTAGGGGCATAATCTGGTTTTAAATGTATGTTTTCACATCAAACAAGTTCGGGTGTTATATATCATTAGAATAATATATGTGGGACTATTAAAACGGTATCATAATAGCAACTAGACTGCATGGTTCGTTTCTTGATCAAACGGACCACTTATGTGTCGTTTGCGGGTGTTTTAAGGCACGGTTTTTATATTACTATTTTAACTTCATCAAAATACTTTTATACAAACAAAATATGATACTTAGTTGCTGGAAAATGTGTGATAAAGTTCAGAGGTTCAATGGTTTTAAAATGGATTAGTCTTTAAACTAGTTTTCGCTTAAACGAGTTACCGAAAGTCTCCAAGTTGATTATGGTTATAAAGGGCTGCACTCAATATGATTTTTACAGCTTCAAACCGGTTATAATCTCCGCATTTTCTGGAATTATTAACAAAGTTACATGGTTTAGTTCACATTCCATTGATTTGGTTAAAAAAAAAAGAAACAAAAACTTGAGTTTTTGGTTAAGATTTTATGCAGACAAAAGTTTTGTTCTTGCTCGAATTACATGTTGGTAATAACTAGTTTTGATTAAGGGTTTGTGTTGGTTTTGAGCATGGTTAATCAAGGTATTTAGCTGGTTCATTCACAGGTTTAAAACATGGGCTTAAAGTTTAGAATGATACATAAACAGAAACGAATACGAGTTGCAGTACATGGTAACGTTAGGGTTCAAGAGTAGGATCAGGTTCTGATTCATGGATGGTTTAACGAGCAAAAACAGAAACTTCGCCCCAGAATTCTTTTCCCTGAATCCACGAGCACAGAGGGACAAAGATTAGTGCTGTCGGGTTCCTTATGATTCTTGGCTGGTTTAGTCTCCAGAGAGAAACCAGATAGTATTCTGATGAAAGTTTGTAAATGGGTTTGATGTTTATTAAAGATTGTATATTAGGAAGAGGATTAGATTGCAGTGAATTTTAAAGATACTTTGCATGAATTGTAATTGGAGATGGATGTGGATTGGTGGCACCGGTGGTGGCTCTTGAGAGAAGACCAGAAGAACACGCAAGGAACTGATTGGGGGTTGGGATTTGATGATCAGATGATATATTTTGTTTTCTTAAATATTTGTTGTTTTTGATCCATTTAAAATAATATGTTTTATATATACATTATATAGGTAACATGTTTTTATATATAATCCATGAGTTTATATATGTAGGCGATAATACATATCACAATTCTTGTTTATCGATCTTTGTTTCGTTTGGTTTGGTGACCGGACGGTAATATAAGAAATTGCTTGATGTTTGGATTATATATTTTGGATACCCAGGAAAATTAACTAGTAATGGAATGACTTGTATAATTTGTGTAGTTATCGGATTCGATTCCTTCCGGGCTAAATGACTCTCGGTTTCATTTGATTAATTTGGGTCGAGCCTGTGATATAAAACATGATATTATCATGGGGCTTACCCTTGTCTCTATTGGTTTCAACCTAATTCTTGGGTCACGCCAATTAGTTATTATCTCCTCGGTTTGGGCCAACCCTATTAATGTACAGTTCGCTTCGACTATTCGACCAACTTCACACTTAGCCTCTAACGGTAAGTCTTCTTAAAAAAAAATTTTCTAGCCCTATTTTTAGGGTTGTTACACTAAGGGGTAATTCTGACATCGGGTTATGGTATCCCATGGATGGGAGTTTCGATCTTACTGCTTTCTCAGATTCCGACTTTGGAGGATGCAAGATCAACTTCAAGTCAAGGACCGGAGGTTGTCAGTTTTTTGGAAACCGTCTTGTTTCTTGGCAGTGTAAGAAGCAGATAATAGTCTCTACATTAATTGTTTAAGCCGAATACGTGGCGCCTCGATTTTCTATTCACATGTTTTATGGGTTTAACAACATCTGCAGGATTACCGTTTGAAGTTTCTTACTACTCCAATTTTTAATGATAGCGCTGCTGCCATATGTATCATAAAGAACCCCGTGCACCACTCTAAAGCTAAACATATTGATATTCGATATCATTTTATCCGTGATTGTTATGAAAAGAAATTAATTGACAGTGAAAAGGTTCTCACGGATCATCAAAAGGCAGACCTTTTTACCAAAGCTTTTGATAAAATGATATTCAAATTTTTTTCTTGGTTTAAAATCATTTGCTGATATCCCAAAGCTCGGGTAATCAGTTTTATGTTTTTGAACAAATATTGTTTGTTATTTTTCTTTCTCTAATATTTTGGTTTTTACGGGGAGAAAAATGGGAAAAATACAAAAATATTATGTTTTATATTTGTATTGATAAAATCCAAAAACATTTAAATATTTTGAAAATTCAAAAACATTTAAAAATGTGCTCCTCAAAATGAGTTTTAAAGCAAAAAGGGGAAATAGTAGTACATTGATCGATTATATTCTAAATTTCAGTATACAAATAGGCATAAAAGACCGTGTGCTTAATTGTATTGGTGCATTGGTAGGTACTAAACGTACAAGTAAAGTTGAGTATGTGATATATACATAAACTTGTCAAATTGAAAGAGGTGTTAGTTTCTTACAAAGTCTTGGTGATAAAGGCAGAAACGTAATAGTCTGTCATTCTCACGCCTTAAATTTGTTTGATTATCAAAAATCCAAATTTAAATAAAGCATCTAGTTAATGATTAACACTTCAAAGGTGCATGGTCTTATGCCTTAAATCTTATATTGATGGGATGCTTCAAGAATTCCGAACTCCATTGGGTCTTTAAGCGGTTTTCAATCTGGGTATTCACAAATGTGAATAATTTTTGCTCAAAAGGCAAAGCCGCATTCTACTGCCCATTATAAGTCATTAAACTTGATCACAACTATACTTTGTACAAACATTCACTACTGCCTTTATCAAACCACGCAATGAGTAATACAATTGTTCCACCCTTGCTCGCGTCTTAAAACCAGTAAGAAACGAACCACAAGGGATACATATGAAATCGTGCATACTCATCCGTGGGAAAGGAACTCGAAGTATTGCTTGATTACGGGAGTATATCTTGTAGTGGGGATTATTTGCTAAATTGATAATAAAAAACTATAAATCATATATTTTGATCAACTAGTTTAATGGTTAAAGTCATGTTGGGGTGACATGGTAAAAATCAAATTAAGCTTGAATGAAGATTAAGGCTGATAGTTTCTTATATCTTGTGCTCTAATTGAACTTTAATCATGTCACAGAAATTCTAAAACATTTGTTACAAGATTTAAGTGGATAACAATATCAATTACCGACTTAAGACACCAGTCATAATAAAGCCAAAAAAAACTTGGTATTGAAGATTATCTTGATCAGCATGATTCTCTGCTCAACTCACTAAAATATGTACTTCTTTCGTAGATTACATTTTATTTTTGCGTTTATTTTTAGTTTTTTTTTAATTTAAAAATATTAAAATTTTTTAAAATATTTTAATTTTTGGATTATTTTCACACATTTTTAAGATAAGTCTGTTAACGTAAGCATTTTTAACGTAATACTTTTACCTTTTTGGGTAAACATTTAAAGTAAATTAATCAAACCTTGGTTTTGATAGTTAATTTATTGGTTTAAAATGGTAAAAATCCATTTTTAAAGGTAATTTTACCATTGGTTACTACTGTGTAACGAATGAGTACTCATTAGTTAATGTAAACAATGAATGAATGGTCATTCGTTAATTTTGACAACGAATGTATTACATTCGTTACCCATGCACATTCACTTCTGTTGTCTGATAAAAAATGGGTATTGATTCTTTAAAACAGTTTAACGAATGAATAACGAATAGAAGCTATTTGTTATGGTATAAAGTGTGTGTTTATTCGTTAACTATGTTAACAAATGAGCATACGAATGAACTGTCATTCGTGTTTTTAAACATAACGAATAATGCTATTCGTTGCCTAGGGTTATGTGCCAACTGTACGGCATACATAAACCTAAGGGTAAACGAATGGATCTCTATTCGTTCATACTGCTTGTTGGAGCATAAGTGTCTACTTCTTAATATCGAACTTAATTATATCACTCGAAAGGGAATATCATTGGAGATCTTAACGCTAGTGTTCGTACACTAAGTCAACTTGATCAAAGTCTAAGTTGTTATTATTCTCAAGTTGATCCTCTTCAAAACCGGTTCTCATTTAAATGTTTCATTTCATAAATTAAACTAAAGACATACAAGCAAGCTTTGACTGAAGAGGGTTAGGGAAATGCTATGCAAGAGGAATTGTTACAATTTGAAAAACTTGGAGTTTGGAAGCTAGTGAATCTACCAGATGGTAAACGATGCATTAACACGAAGTGGGTCTTCAAATGCAAGAGAGATGAAAATAGTATAATGATCATAAACAAGGCCCGATTAGTGGTTATGGGCTATAATCAAAGAGAAGGAATTGATTTTTATGAGGTCTACGCTCCCGCTGCTAGACTTGAAGCAATTAGAATTTTCTTAGCATTCGCATCTTGGAATGGATTCAAGGTCTACCAGTTGGATGTTAAGTCTGCTTTCCTGAACGGTAAACTGGGTGAAGAAGTCTTGGTAGGACAATCAACGAGGTTTGTCGATTCGATTCGTAAAGACAAAGTGTACCTGCTCGACAAAGCTCTTTATGGTCTACACCAAGCCTTGAAGCTTGGTATGATACGTTGTCTCAACATCTGTTAGACAATAGCTTTGTTCATGGCATTGTTGATTGTACACTCTTCACAAATGAAGTAGCTTGTCAATTGCTGATAGTCCAGGTCTATGTGGACGATATCAATTTTGGGTCAACGAATGATGTGTTGTGCAATGATTTTGAGGAGATTATGTAGTCGAAAATCTAAATGGGCGCTATGGGAGATTTGAAGTTTTTCCTAGGATTGCAAGTCGAACAAGAGTCTGATGAAATCTTTATACAAAATTTGTCAATGATATCTTTGAAAAATTCAACATGGCTGACTCATCGCCAAGTAGCACTCCTATTCCAGTTAATCATGGAATTGGTCCTGATCCCACCGGGGTGAAGGTCGACGAAACAATCTACCGTTCTATGATTGGTTCCCTCATGTATCTTATTGCTTCTAGGCCAAACATTATGTATCCGACGTGTCTTTGTGCCCGATATCATTCCAGTCCAAGGGTCTCGAACCTAACGTTGGTGAATTGGATACTTAGTGTCTGAAGGGGATCCAGGGGTTGGTCTTTAGTATCCTCGAGACGATGTATTTGATCTAAGAGTATTTTCTGATTCTGACTATGGTAGCTGCAAGCTGAACGCCAAATCTATTACCGCTGCCTGTCAATTCTTTGGTAGTAGGCTGGTGACATGGCAATGTAACAAGCAGAAGAATGTGTCGCTATCCACCTGTGAGGCCGAATATGTAGCTGCTTCAAGCTGTTGTTCCCAAATATTGTGGATACAACAACAAATGCGCGACTACGGTTTGAATTTTCTTACTACTCTTATTTTTGTAGATAATATTGTTTCCATATCCATAACTAAGAACCCGGTAAGTCACTCAAAAACAAAACATATTGACATACTGTATTACTTCTCCATGACTTTTACGATTAGAAGTCGATTACCGTAGATAAAATTCATACCGACGAACATAAAGCTGATCTTTTTACTAAAGAGTTCGATAAAAACAGATTTTTTGTATTTTTTGGGGCTTAATGTTATAAAGTCTTTGGGAGCTGGAAAAGTAAGTGATACCGAGGTTATGGATTCTGACCTTTGAGTAACCGTTCACCGAGTCAAATTTTCATTGTAAATATTTTCTTTAAATAGTTTTTATTTTTAGGGGAAAAAATGGTTTGGGATAAATGCAAAAATATTGTTATTTCTATATGTATAGAGAAAATCCAAAAACATTCAAATATTTCAAATGCTTTGGGTGAAACTTATGTCAGTTATTTATACGTAAAGAACATATACTTGTATATGTTTGGTCCTGATATTTACTCGGGAGGGCCATTTATCTGAAAGTGGAAAGTAACTAGGGCGATTGGTACTTTATGCTAAAAATTATGTCAGATTTTTGTTGGGTTTTATACAAGGTTATCAAAGTTTCAAGTTAACCATTTTAACATGAAAACGCAACGGAAGCTTAGATTTTAAAACTTGTTATGAACATACCATTATGTTAAAACTAAAACCCAAAGAACAAGGATCAATATTACAAGAACAAGATGCTCACAAAAGTAAATTGTACCTTCTTATACCTTATGAGAAGATGTAGGTGGATGAAGAAGATAATGTCTTCAAATGGCAAGGTTGCAAAGGAGAAACCCTCAAGCTTTTGATACCCCAAGCTTTTAAACAACAACACCAACTTGTTGCTAGGATTAGAACACTTGAATCAAGCTCACAAAACACCCCCTTTCTTTGGCCAAAGTGGCCGTGAGTTTTGGAGAGGAAGAGAGAGATATTTTTGCACTTGAAATTCAAAAATGGACAAGACACAAATGCATGTGAGTTGAATGGAGGATCAAAAAGAGAGCCCTTGTTAATATGCAAAGAGCATCTAAATTTTGATTGGGTAAAACCACCACCCCCACATGGGTGGCCGGTTTTGTTTGTTTTTCTTTTTTTTTTTTTTTTTTTGTATTTTGTTTTAACCATTTAAAACATCTCCATTCATTTTATAAAACTCATTTTTATAAAATGTACATACATTTATATATTATTTAACCAATTAAATAATTAATTTATATAAACAAATTATCCAGATAATTTATTTAAATCCTCAAGTGTGTTTGTTTAGAAAACCAATTTTCTAAACACGTAGTGTTCGGTATTCGTTTAAATGATCAAATCATTAAAGGAATACATTTGGTGTCGTCTAGCTTGTTATTGGGTATGACCCGACTTGGATCAAACACAGTTAGCCACATTAGTATAAGTATGTGTCTCGGGTATACGTAATTCCAACAATCTCCCACTTGCACGAGATACATAGAAAATTAATGCAAGTGGTGAATACCGCCTAACAACAGTTCACCACCCCTAATGTGTTTGACGAAGTGCCATTCAATAACATCATCCCTTCAAGTCCCTTACTTGATATGGTTTAGGTGAATCTATCATTATATCCCTTTGTTACTAGATGTCATGTTGGATCTAAGAGACATAGGCGATCATTCTCTTTACAATTCAACTTTATCAGGCCTTAGACATCTAAACTCTCAACACATAAGAGGAACAAATTCCATCTTGACTGTATACGCCTCTCACTATCACTTTATACTCCACCTGAGCTCATCCTTATGTACCATCTTTTACGAATAGCGAAGGGGAGAGTCAAAGTGTAATACTTGGTGAAAATCAAGACCCAGTATACATCTCAGGTCTAAGGATAATATGAAATTCTCCTTTACTCAAAATTACTAATGATCAGGTCCATTGACTCCATGTAGTAATATTGAGAGCGGGTCAGTCCAATATTCGTATCCCACAAATATCTATGAACCTTGGCAGCAAACCTATGCTCCATATTCATTCCTTATGAATATCCACCAATCCTAGTTCATAATAGTCTTGCTTCATATTTGTTCCCACAAATGTGATCGACTACGGACTTTTAGAATAAGATAACTTATTCATGGATTAAACATGCAAAATTAGAATTTAACTCAAGATTCCATAATCATATAAAAGAGTTAAATTACAAAAGTTTTTTTTTTTTTTTTAAACGTAAATACAAAATAGATCAAATCCAATTACTAGAATATCGGAGTCCTAAGCCACTCGCATGACGCTCATGTTTCGGTCTTTCTAGGAGCTTCGTGAATGGATCCGCAAGATTTTGATCAGTTCCAACTTTGCGAATACATATCTTTCCTTTTTCAACTTCATCCCTTATGTAGTTGAATCTCCGCTCTATGTGCCTTGTCTTTTGGTGCGAACGAGGTTCCTTGATTTGTGCAATCGCACCCTCGTTGTCACAAAAGATTTCTAGGGGGTCTTGAATGGAAGAGACCACCCCTAGATCAGTAATGAATTTCTTCAACCATGCAGCTTCCTGAGCTGCCAATGAAGCGGCGATGTATTCTGATTCTGTAGTGGACAATGCTACCACTTCCTGTTTTGAGCTCTTCCAAGAGACAGCTCCTCCATTAAGAGTGAACACATACCCAGACTGTGATCGAGAATCATCTCGATCAGTTTGGAAGCTCGCATCCGTGTAACCTTTTATAGCGAGTTCCTCCTCACCAGATCCATATATCAGAAACATATCCTTAGTTCTCCTAAGGTATTTCAATATGTTCTTAACAGCCATCCAATGACTGTTTCCTGGATTCTGTTGGTATCTGCTTGTCATGCTCAAAGCGCATGACACATCCGGTCTAGTACATATCATCGCATACATAATGGATCCTATAGCAGAAGCATATGGGATTTGTTTCATCATCTCTTGCTCATCCTTTGAGCTTGGACATTGAGCTAAACTCAATATGGTCCCTCTTTGAATAGGTACAAAACCTTTCTTGGAGTTTTCCATCTTGAACCTTTTCAAGATCTTATCAATGTATGTACTTTGGTTCAAACCTATCAAGCGCCTTGACCTATCCCTATAGATCTTTATTCCCAAAATATAGGCAGCTTCACCAAGATCCTTGATGGAAAATCTACTTCCAAGCCAAGCCTTAACGCTTTCCATGGTTGGAATGTCATTTCCAAATAGTAGAATGTCATCGACATACAATACTAAGAAGGTAATTATACTCCCACTAGCTTTCTTATACACACAAGCCTCATCAGCATTCTTGATGAATCCAAAATTTTTGATTTCTTCATCAAAACGATGATTCCAAGTTCTAGATGCTTGTTTCAATCCATAGATTGATTTCTTTAACTTGCATACTTTATTAGGATGTTTCGGAT